>NW_009728421.1:14006-76305 GCF_000703405.1 Apaloderma vittatum
AGATTCGGGAAGAACAACAAAGAATTCTTGGGTGCACTTCCTTGCAGAAAAGGTTGTGGATGTCTTGCCAGCTCTCAAAATTAAAACTATGTTCTAGTCAGAAATGCCTATTCAGACTGACATCAAAGAGAAAAATGCAAGCAGGTCAAGGAGTTTAATTTCCATGGCACTTGCATTTGTGATTCACATGTCGGGCGCAGTAATGACTTATATGCCCATTGGCAATAATGTAATAGAAGGCTAGTGTGAATAAAAAGAAAAAAGAATAGGAGGTAACAGTAACGGGCCAAATTCTGTCTTGAGTCGGATGCGCGTTGCTCCTTGAAGTTGGGCAGTGTCACACAGAGCATGATCTGCTGGTCTTTCTCACAGCAGCGTTTTCATGAATGCGTACCTTATGGAGCACCCTCGCAGCTGTTGGTAGCCTGGGCTGAGGTTTTCAGAAACGAGCAGCGGTGCCGCTGTTTGGGGAGATTGATCCAAGATGCTCACGGGGGGTCTGATGCCAGAGGGCTCCTTTTCACTGCCTAGAGACCAGGTCACTTTAATGTACCCCGGGCTGAACGTGCTAGGTGACTTTTGAAAAGCTGGGTCTCAGGGCATGTTTCCTGAATCGTTTTCATACCAACTTTGTAACTTCTCAGGTGAAGGACTATATCTTGAGGTATGAAAGCAGGAGGTATGTAAACTTTTTAATAGTGTCTGTATATTCTCTTACTACACTTTATTTGCTTTTCTCATGGGACGATCCAACTAGGCATTACAGAATGTTGATAAATAGATTTTCAACCCATTTCATTTAACCATTACTGCATTTCCATATCAAAGATTTTACACTTGGCATGCCTGAGCCCATTTTATTTGTAATCTTTTCTTGAATTAGAAGTTTGGACTGTTTTTTTCATTATGTGTTTCATCTGCAGTGTATTGCCTTCATGTTATTTTTTAAGATGAGATCTTATATGCTACCTCAAGTCATTCTGCAGCTCATTGGCTCTTATTTATTCTGGCCTCCTAATCTAACACAATTTCTGTGTTGAAACTTGTTGCTATTTTTTTCCCAAGGATACACCATATGATGTTAGGCATGTGCTGTATATCAAAGTGCAAATATAAACTAGTTGATAGTCTCTAGTCACACCCTGGGATAGGTGTGGTGTTTGGGAATTTTTTGCTTTCTGGCTGGAGATCAGAATGTGTTTAACATGGCTCCACATACAGGATCTTGGTCGGGAGAGAACTGGTTGGGTTTTTTTGTTGAGGGCTTTTTTTTTTTTTATGTATATTATTTGAAGGGTTGGGAGCTAAATAGTTGTACTGTTTCCAGAAACAGATTTTTACTTGTTTGGCTATATTTAGAGCTGCAGTTGGGAGATCTGAGGGTATGATAATCCACTGCTTTACTCCCTTTCCTTCTTTCTCTCTGTCTCTATCACTTTGCGGATAAGAGGATGGACGAGCTTAACTCTAATGTCAGCCTAAGGCATGGTGCAGAGCTACATTACTCCAAGAGAAACTCCAAGGAGGAAGTATGACTCAGAGAGCTGCAATTCCTTCCACGGTTCCTCCTTCTTCCAGCCAGGGAAGTAAGTTACTTCGGTATTTGTGCTGTTAGACTAAAGCTTACTTCTCCCCTTGCCCTTACAAGCCCCAGCTTGCAGAATAGAAAGAAGAGGGATCAGGGTGTGTGCCAGAAGCAAGGTGTCGCGAACCTGGGAAAGGGTGTTTTCTGCCTTTGACACCTCAGATGCCCAAGTGAGACAGGGACCACTCTAGCTCTGCGTGGGGTTCCGCTGTAAACAGTCATTTCGTAGCCACCAGCGTATACTGCTTGCCAGGCATTTTGCAGAAATACCTGAGGCTGCCTATCTTGTCAGGCATCTTTTACATTAAGAGCAATGCACAAAGTGTTGGACACGTCACACTGAATTTCTTGCTTAATTTTCATAGTCTTTCAATAAGATGTAGTCGCTATCAGGCTAACGTACAGCTCACCAGACACTTCTGAATTGCCTCCAATTTCCCACTGACTTTTATTTTCCATAGTAATAGCTTATTATACTCAGAGATCTGGAAAGGGATTTGTAGGCAAATCCCTTTCTGTTTTCTTGCCAAAACAGAAATCCTAATAAGGGTATTCATACTGAAATGTTCAAAATCAGTATTTCTTCACTGATATTGCAGCTCTAAGGCCTGAGAATGCCAACTGACATACATTTACAAATGATGCATGTAACTATTCACCTGCCTGATGTTTTGCTCATCATCAGTGTGCTTTGGGGAAAAAAATATAAAATTCATGGCCTTTTCTTAAGATGGGCAGCAGAGCAGAAAAACTGTACTACAGAGAGACATTCAGTTGAGCACTATTAAAAAAAATTATAGTATGACAGTAAAATACTATGTTAACTGAGAGAGTTTTATTGGATGCACTAGCCTGAAAGATAAAAGAGGTCAGCAAAACAAGCGAGGAGTTAATCCATATGTACTAGGTGATCCAGGTAGGAAGAGAACCTCAGTGCTTGTTTCTATGTCCTCTAGGATTACCAGGGAGAAGTTTTCAGGAAGTATCTTGCAGTAAAGAAAAACAACAAAACCAGGATTAAGAATCAACCTCGGAAAATAGATCTGGCCCTCATCTGGTGTTCAGCAGCACAGATACACACACTCACACACATAGATGCACTCACACTTCCTGCCTGAGTTATAGCAGTTTCGAAAATAGCTTACGAAGGAAGATTTGGGCTGTTGGACCAACTTCTGCTTTCAGCAAAGTTCACTGAACGCAGAGCAGAGTTTATCCCTCCATGTGTGATTTTGTGTACTGACAGGGGTAAAGCTCATCCTTACACTGTGAGCTTTGAATGGCAGCTGCAGTAATTTGCCTGAGTGTTCCCGACACAGATCTGCAGAAGGATACAGAAAGAGAAACACTATTCATTTGAGCTGGTCTTTATTCCTGTGCTGCAAATAAGAGATGTAAAGGAAGCATGCGGTTCAAATGTGCAGAAGTTGCTTTTATTTTGCATCATTTTATTCAGGTATTTTAAATAGGCTTAGTTAAAATAATCAGTTGAGCCTTTTTGACAACTTTGTAAGAAAGCCTTATGTGGCTAATTCTTAAATATCATCAGACAGCAGACTAATTGTGCCCAAGTGCACATTGGTGCCCCAGGTAGCAGGTAACTTTCTGTGTTGAAGCGATGACTTGAGAGCGATATGCTTGTAGACAAGGAAATATCATCTTCCAGCCCTGCTGTGTCTTAAAGTAATCTGTGAGAACTCTCTTTAGCTGAATGCCTGTGCTTACCCAAGGTATTAGACACATTCAGGATGTATTAAACTCATACACCTTCTAAATTACTTGATGGCTTTGAGTTCACTTAGCTAATTTAGTCAGATTTCTAGTGCTAACAATAGGTGAATATGCTGAACTGTCAGGAATGTTACTTGTATAGGTCTGTAATAAATGTGCTTAGCTGCGTTTAATTACACAGATATGCAATGGACACCTTTACCACTTTCTTTTTCCAATGCCTAGTACTATGAAATACTGCTTTGGTAATGGGATCATACTTTGGAATAGCAAAAATTCACATTTCAAGTTTTGACAGTTCTGAACACATAGTCGTAAACATGGCAAAAGAACCTTTAGTGGAACAAGTTATGTACCCTTTTGAATAGAATGAAATTCAAACTAATTCCATGTAGTCAAGTCAGAGGAGAACTTACTCTCCCTGATAAATGCTACTTTAATGAAATTGGCTCTACGATTTGCTGTGAACAGTTCAGTGAAAATGTTACGTGTGTTTTGTAGAACCTTCCTTTTTCTTTTCTCCATATTCCTCTTTCTCTTCCTCATCCTCTTTTTAACCTTTTCCCATGCTATGCATAGAAGACCTAAGAACCTAAATGAAAGCATACATGAGAAACAGGTAAGAGAGTTAGCAGCTTGGGGCAGGATAAAACCAAGCCATTGCTGGAAGCGCAGAAGATGGTGAAATACCAGTAATCCATATTGATATCTGACATAACTAACAGAGGAAGGATTTGTGCCTCGTATTGTTTCAGTTCCTGAGAGTGCCCCTTGCCTTCTTGTATAATATAGCCTGAATAAAATGCGACTACAAAAGGAAAAAGGTAACACTGATCCTAATCTAAACAGGATTTAATACTGTGCTCATCACCGTGATGTCTGAGAGCGAGATATGCTCTTACTGTTGCAGCACAAAGTTCATGGAATATCAAGTGTTGATAATCTGTGCTCAGAGTCTGTAAATGTATGTACAAATGGATCAGATCCACAGCTGGCATCTGTCTGGCTCCAGATTTGGTCCAGTAAGTTTCTAAAGAGTGGTTCACGACAGACCATTGAAAACTTCCAAAGAAAGTCCCAGGGTACATGACAGAAATGGCCAAGTGGGACAGCACAGTAGAAGAAAGAAATCCTGTGGGTTCATTTCTTTAAAGCATAGAAGTCATTAATCATTTCTATTCCTTTCCATTTGAAACAGCTGCCTGCCTGCATTCACTGAGTAACTGCTTTCCTAACCACACAGAAACTAAACTGTGGGCCCCAGAATGCTTATGCTTCCAGATATTAATAAACAATTTCCCTCTTTCACTGTGTCAATAAGAGCACGTTAACATTCTTAGCATCTGGTTTTGGTAGTGAAATAAAATGCTAATGTTTCCACACTTCATGAATTCCTTCCAAAATTCTTTCTTATTGCTTATCTTCTCAGCTGAGGCTTCAGAAGTTCAAAAGCTTGACTTGAAGAATCTCGCTGACCTTCTACCTCTCACCTGCGATGTAGGATGTTGCTCTTTATCAAGTTAGAAGATAATCTCTCCCATCATGCTTATTTGCTCATCTTCTCGTGAAACCGAGTTACATTTTCCATGTAAGCTCGTTACTTCAAAAAGTACGCTGTCATCTCTACGGGCTATTGCAATTACTGAAATGCCAGCCAGCAGGTGGAGACGCATGAAAGCAATCTCAATTCATAGACAGGCTGCTTTGACTTTGCATTCCCATAGCCCTGGCCAAGTGCTTGAGCGGGCCAGAGCCAGAAAATATAGCTATTGGTTTCATGGAAAAGTTCAGAATTAAGATCTTGGATTGCTGACAAACACGTGATGGAGCAGCTTCTACTGTACGCCTGCTCTGCACAAAGCCGCGCTAAAGAGCCGTCCAGGCAGTACCTTTCCTGTATCAGAGAATCGAGGAGGGAGGGAAGCTTGCTGCTGACTCTGGCCTGACCTTGATTCATTCAGTTTGTTCAACAGTTTAGAGCTGCCTGTCAGCGTCAGCTGTGCTGAGTGATGCAAGGAGCCACACACGCTCTGCTTGGTGCGTACTCGCTTTTGGCCTCGCGCGGTGCAGCGATGGGGCTCTGGTGGCTCGATGGCACTCTTCACCCAGATGCATTTCCACTTCTTCGCTGTGAGAGTGCAGCCTGAGATGGTATGAAAACAGCTTTGCTTCCTCTGTTCCTTTCATAACTCCTCCCACCCGGTATTTCCTCTTTCAGAGTGGAAACACCATTGTAATAGCTATTTCTGAAATATTCCTGCCAAAATCAGGAAGTGCAGAGGAATACATAAGTATGAGGAGGGGGAAAAGTAGTTTGCGGGTTATTTTGGGAGTGGGGAAGTTGTTTACGTGAGTTTAGGATAAAAGCTGAGGATAATTCTGCGTTGTCTTCAAGCCAGTTAAGTTTCTAGCTCTAGTCTCTCTGCTCTGTAAAAACTATAAGAAACTGCAGTACTGGGTCTGCAGAACACCTAATGTGAACTGATTGTCTTCCCTGGAAAAATGCCATGTTAAATTACAGTACACTTGCAAACTTGTATCTTATACCAAAAATCATTGCCGAGGCTGTGAAAGAGAAATTTTAACTGACAACAGAGACAGCACATGTCAGCATGCATGTGGCGATATGGTAGCAGTGAAAGAGCTGGTATAAAATTAGTAGAGCTTTGAAAATATATACGAAAATAATCTGCAAACATTTTGGGAGATTTCAGTGTTTGAACACATGATGTCCTGACAAGTTAGATTCATTGTGGAGACGCTGGAAAATATAGTGTCTTGTTTTGCAACTCCAGATCACTTCAACATTTAATAATTTTTATTGGGTTTGGGTGAATTATCAGAGTTTATTATTCTTCCTTTAAGTGTGAAAGGTTCTTGAAACCTTGAAAATTCAAATTCAGTCCTTCTCAAGAAATGTATTTTGTAGCCTTTCTATCCTTTTGGATTCTCCTCCCCCTCCACTACCTCACCCCTTGTACTCTTCCCTTTGGAGAGCAGAGTTTAACGTGCCATTGAGGAGACAGCCTGCATGCAAAGTCCCTCAAACATAAACACACTCGAACAGCTTCATCACAGCATGTTTCCAAATGTGGAAACCGCATTCCATCTGCACCCTTATCCAATGGTCATTAGCTTAGACATTGAATGGACATTTCTTAAAGTGAAGATTATGAAAACATACATTCTGCTTGACGGCGATTCATCGGCTTCCAAGTTCTCTCTGCTCAAGACTAGTTGAGCTCAAAGTGACTCAGGCTGGGGACTTCGAGAATGCTGTGCAGGAATTTGCTGCCCTGAGCTTGCAAAACTGTCTCCAGATGACTTCTCTGGTGATTATGAAGCCCTGTGTTCATTTGACTCAGGTATTTTTCTGCATTTGTTGTCCTTTAAAAAGTTAGTTGTATCTTCTCTTATAAATTACGCAGAGTTACAAGAGTTTTTTTAAACCCTGGCCCTGTTTTTCCACTCAGGTTTACAGCACTGTAACATCAAGGACTTCTGGGCTGTCACTCCAACAGAAGCCCATGTGAGCGGGCTTGTCAGTAGTTTACAGACAACGATGGTCACACACACCGCTTGACGATAAGGCAAGTTATCACCATTATTCCTTGACCTATTTTTTAGCTTGTAAATGACTGGGTCTAAATTCCCAGCCACAGACTGAAGATATTGTTTATTGATCTATTGTATAGGATTGCCTTGAAAGAGTTAACATTTATCTTAGATGACTCATAGATTGTTCGGATGATGGATGTGCCCTCTAGTTTGCTCTGTGTGTGAATATGTGTGTCTCTCTTGCTCTCTATGTGCATCTGGTTTTATGTGCATATATATATATATATGTATGAGAAATGATTTGCTCTCATGACTTACCCTTTAGAGTCGTCATTTCTTTTAAGGATTGTTTTTTAAAGAATCACTGTTAGTCAAGCAAAAGTTACTGAGGCAAAGAGAAAAAAGCTTGCATTGCATAGCAAGCTACCAGACATTTGAAATAAAGGACAGCTTATTATTTAGGGCAATGGAGTAAGGGTGCAGAAGGAGAATTGAAGAATTGAATTCAAGTGCTGAATTATGTCGACATGCTTAGTATGTTCTTGGTAAATTGCTTAATCTACGTGGTGGTTCAATTCCCGGTTTATAACATAGGGACAACACTTGACAGTCTTGTTAATAAAAAAAAACACTTTGAATGAATATGGACTGTGGACATGATGGTGATGACAGCTTACTTAGAACTTACGCAGTTTATTCCTCCCAGCTAGACCTTGTTGTTGGATACAGTTTTGGATCTTGCCTTAAAAAATACGCTGGTTTAGATCTCTTGTAATGGTCTCTGTGGCACCTATTCAAACTAGAATTAGGTTCTCATTGGGCTGTGACAGAAGACAATGAAATTAAAATAAGGATGTAATCCCAGTATACAATTTTAGGGCAAAATCCAGAATAGTTGTCCCAGGACAAAGTAGATCTCTGAAATAGGTCTCTGACAGAGCTGTACTTGCACCAGTCAAACATATTAACAAAGTAGGAAAATTTTTTTAAGTATTACTTTGAAAGATATTTTGGAAGCATGTAACGTGGTTATACAAGTAGTGTTCAAACACAGGCTATGAATCTTTGACATCTGTTTCTGCAGACTATCAAGTAGGTGCATAAATGTCTTTTAATCTGAAATGCCATCACATGTATTTTCAGATCCCTTTATTCCATCATTAGTTTCATGGTTCACATGGAAGCATCTTGTACCTGCATATTAATGACATTTGGTTTATGTTATAAATTTCTCTTCCCGCAAGTACGTGGTGGTGTTGTATAGAATGCACGTTCCCATAATCTTTTCATATGTTTTCAGTCTTAAAAATAAAGTTTATGTAATGAAAATACAATATAATTATACACATGGGAGTTCTGGTTTGGAAGAGATTCAGCAGAATTCTTTGATAAAACAAGCCCTCAACCACAAAAGCTACATACAGTGATTTGACAGTCAAACATATATAATCACTTACGCTAAATTAAAGGCAGTGTCACCACGTTAAAAGCAGCACATTGAAATCCCTTATGTCGCTTTTGGCCAACAAGTGACAAATACTGTAAATCTAACCAAATGCATCCTTAAATAAACCTTGAGCAACTTTTTAAAAAGGTTCTTTGGGTGGTGAGTTGTATAGGGAAATGGGAGTGCAAAGGATACATTTATATAGGGCTAGTTGATGATACTGATTGAGCTCTCTCATATGATCAGCAGCTTGGTCCTTTCTTGGTCTGCACCATTTCTAGAACCTAGAATGGACAATATGAGGATTGTTAGAGCAAAAAAAAATCATCCAGAATTATCTCATTATAAGCAGAACAGAGGTGTTAATATCTGTAGGGTTAAACATGTCGTTGTTTAAGTAGGAATTTCCATGTGCTATTCCTGCTAACATCTCTTCCCAAAACACATGAACCCTTTTTCAGTCCACCAAAACTGCCTCTTTGTGTAGAAAGTTCGTGGGCAAGATCCTCTATGGATACAAAATTTTGTAGCTCCACTGAGAGCAGCAGGATGATGCTGATTTACACCAGATACGGATCTGTTTCACAGCATGTTTCAGTCTGAATTCACAAAGCATGGAGTAATGTGAAACAAGGAAGTGACTTTTGTGAAAAGCATTTTGGAAAGGAAAACCAAAAATGATGGATGTACCACTGGGGCAGAGGGAGTGGAGCCCGCCTCAAAGAAGACCTTGTAGAGCTGCCAACCTTCCCACAAAATGTGCTGCTGCTCTCAGAGAGGAGGGGGAGGTTTCCCCAGGACAAATGCAGCCACACCAAGCACCCTAATAACTACTTTGTAGATATTTTTATGTACCGTCACATCAAAACCAGACAGAACTTCCAAAACATTTGAATTCAACCCATCACTGATTAATGGAAGGAGGAGAAGGAGAATGGGTGGGAAGAATAGTCATTGTGAAGTGCCATAACACTGGGCAGTAAGCCATGCTATTCAACAAATGAGACAATACATTAAAAAATAAAACTTTGTTTTCAGGGGCCTTCTATATATATCAAGAGCTTGATTCACAGACCACTAAAGTTAATGGGAATCTTTCCTTTGACTTTAACCAGCTACTGGTCCAGCTATTACAAAAGAAGAGTTAATACACTTTTGCGCTTACCCAATGTCTCAAGATTAGAAAATTGCTAGGTTGAATACAACACCAACAGTTAGTTACTAACCACAACTAATTACTCAGAATACACAGTCATTTTGCCCACCTGTATGCTCTGCAATTTACTGTGGAAGCTATTAGCATGAACCAATATATGGAGAAGAGATTTAACCAAAGACGTAAAATGTGCATGCTTACAAGAAAGAATAATTAATAGTTTATGTTCCACCTGATGTTTAAAGAGTTACAAATAGTATTATTTTTGGGAAAAAAAATCTTATTTGCAAATATTGCATGCCTTTTTACAGCTTCTTTCTGTATCTGGAAGCAATTAGCTCAATCATATTATAATTCTTACATCTTCAACTACACAACAGACCATATCACCATTCCAGTTAAACATGTGGCAGAGTCACTAGTCCTTTGTGAGGAATGGGGTTGTCCATTTCAATAGGAGTTGTGCAAATGGAAGAGGCGACCCTCCTCCTTTCGCCATCACTTTGTTGGAGCAGATCCACCGATCTGCTGACAGAGAAGGCAGGATGAGAACTTCCGAATTACATGGGAGAAATTAGCAATGCTAAGTTAAATTCTCAGTCTTACTCTCTGTCAGGGGAATTAACTTATCCTGAGGCCCATAATAAATTTTACCCAAGTTAGCTCATCAAGAAAGAGTGAACGGTGAGGTTACCTAGGGCAACTTGCTGCTTTCTGAGGTAAAGCACGGCAGCTCACCCGAACTACGCTCAGTGGGTGGCAAGCAACCTAAAGGCATCCAGAAGGAAACCTCTATCAATAGCCTTGATGTTAGTCACTAGAGAAATAGAAAACAATCCCTCTTCCTTTCTTAAACATATTTCCTCTGGGATGTTTTCTGACCTAACTTTTTTAACCGCACAAGGCGCAGCACAGTTACAAGCTCTGGATTAAGTTCCTGTCTTAAAACCATCAAAAAAAAGAGTAAGTAACCTCTATAGTACCATAGCAGGTGAAAGCTGTTGACGTTGCTGCCTACTCAGAATCTGGGGTGGTTAGATCCTCAGACCTATTCGGTAAAGCTCTCTTTATTAAGCTTAAAGAGCACATAAAACTCAACTTTTTTCCAAATAGGCTTGAGCATGCAGACTGTGTTGCCATTACGCATAGGGCTTCCCTAATAAGGCTGAAATATATCCCACTGTTCTTGGTCTCTGTCTTTGGGAATTTGTATACTGATTCCACCACATCTGCAGATGTATTTGTGTTTTCATTCACTGATCACTTTTTTTCCCCTCACGTGTTTGGGATTCAGTAATAGAAAATCAATATTTAGTGTCATTAAAGGTTAGGACTAAAGACTCTTTCAGAGAAGAGCTTTGTTGACAAGTTAGTCACAATTCAATTGAAGCAATGTTCAGGTGTTTCTACAGTACAGGAAATGCTTGGATCATTTTTTCCCTTCCTCTTATATGTAAATGCAAGCATATTTAGTATCCTGGACACTTCTGCCTGGTAACATTGACAGAAAGTGTGACACTGCTAATGTTAAGTGGTTGGTTGACACTGGGAAATGAAATGGCAGGAGCAAATAAAGTGACACAAAAGTTACTGTAGATAGTTTCAGCCTTCAGTGACAATGTAGGCCAGTAAACAACAAAAAAAGAATTCTCCTGGTTCATACTTTATGTAAATATCACAAGGATTATGTCTGTTTTCCAGCCAAGAAATGTCAGGTTCAGGAATTTCACTATAAACACGGGAACGGTTCACTTCTCATTTTATTCTACACTTATCTCTACCTAAAACAGAGATATGAATGTTGTCACTTTTTACTCTTCATAGCTGGGAAGACTTTTCTTTTAATTTGAATTTTCTGGTTTTTTTTTTAAAAGGCTTTTTTTCCCCCATGTTGGAGAATAAAAATTTAATCTGGAAGTTTGATCTTGTTTTAAGCCAGTTGCATCTCCTCATCCAAAATCCATAGTGAGCATAGGTGCTGACTATACCCAGTTGACTCTTTTTCTTTGACTCAGGTAAAGTTTTCAGCGTGCGCTGAACTTTAAATGTAAACTTTAGCCTAAGTTGGGGTGCTTTCCAAAGCAGAATCCTTAATTATTCATGTTAAAAGTGTAAAAAAAAAAGTAAGGAAAGGCATAGATAGATAATACCTAGGAAAAGCAGATAGCTGGAGAAAGACAAAGCAACCTCACTCCCTCTTGACTTTGCCTAGGTCAAAGGGAAAAGTTGAGGCACTGGCTTCTGCTTACATGGTTTTCTTTCACCTTATTGATAGCAGGAAGACAAGTCCAGCTCTCCAAGACTTTCTGTCCAAGTTCCTCCCTTTGCTTGCCTCCCTTCTCAAGACCAGTCCCTTTCCTCTTTTCTCCTTACACAGCAATATTCAGCGTTGCGTTTTGAGTTGACTCTGTGCAGAGGTAATGGCTAGTTGAAGGAAGAGTGGAATTTTCATTTTAAAAAGCATTTTGGCATATCAGTAGGTAAAAGGGTTCTAGCTAGATTGCAGGAAAGAAGGCGTTTTTATTCTTCCTGGTTTTTGTTAAATTCCTGAACCAAACACTTTGAAATTTGTGCACCTAAAGGGGCACCTACATCACTGTTTCGAGAAATTGCCTGAGCGGGAATGGTTGCTGCTGGTTAACTTCTTTGGAAATATAGTTAACTGAAGTTTCGATATTTTCTTATACAAGGTGTTGTAATTATAACTAATAGTCAGGTTTTCCATGCAGGAAGAACCCTTCAAGGCATTAGCAGGAAAGTGGCTGAAGAGATACACCTGGTGACAAAGTCAGGGCCTTCGAAACCGACGCAGTTCCACTGTGGTGCTCCAGCAAGATCTCTGTAACATTTCATGGTCCTGGGAAAGACACAGGGCTGTTGAGTGTATAATCACTTGTAAAGGTGAGGAGAGATACTAACTCTGAGTAACCACACACAAGTCCATCGCGTACTCAACCAAACTGAACTTCGAGTCTTCAACCTTCTCCATCTGCTCTTTTGACTTATATTTTTTTTTTTTATTTAAAGGCACCAATTATGCGCAAATCGAATGAGTCTGTTTCTTTAGGTCCATTAATTATTACATTCCATTTACATTTTCTGTTTACTTTTTCCCTTCTCTATGGAAGCTATTGAAGGTCTGATGATTCAAAATGCTCTGGGAACACTATGTGGCTTTCCTTCTTGTTTGTCCATTGTAACGGAGCTCATTTTTCAGTGGAGGTTTCCCATTATTCCCAGGAAAAATGTGGTCAAACCCATGTACTCCCAAACCTTTTGATCTCCTGAATCCTCTTCATATCCCAGATAAAAAAGTCAGTGATTAAGACAGAGTTCCTAAAAGGACACATAGTCAGGTTTCCCTTTGACCAAAATGGTTTCCCAGTGAATCAAACCTGTCTCAGCTCAGGGGGGGCTCGACAATAGACCCTGAAAAGATGGATAGAGCAATTGTCCTGCTTAGTGATCCACGAAAGGAAAGGGGTCCATAGTGAAGGGAGACCTACACTAAGTCTGACCTGACACTGCAGGAGTAAGACAATAAAAGGTCAAGAATACTAACGAGAGGAAAAATGCAGACAATAGGTGCCACAGCCTGCACACAGCTCCTGCCACGCAGACTATGGGGCAGCAACGTTAACTGCCTCAGACATGTGAAGGGCAAGTGAAGCGGAAAGAACTTGAAGTTTCCTTCTTAAGAATTGTGGCCCAGCATCTTCAGGATTTACCCAGGCCTCACAGAGAGGTCAAAGTGATGCGGCTAGACCTGAGGTGAAAGAAAAAAAAAAAGGAAAAGAAAGATTGGGGAGGAGAAAAATATAGATGTGTTTCAGACGGAATGTAAAAGGCAACAACTTGATGGTTGGGATCTGCAGCAAGTCACCAAGGTGTTTCGTAGGAGGAAGTGGCAAAAGCTTTTGCCCAATTCTATTTAAAACAAACCAAACAACTTGATACCGATGCATGTGAAGACTTGCAGCCAGGCATGTTTTTTCTTCTGGGTGCACAAAAAGATTTTTAGTTTGTGCTATCTGGGGCTGAATTTCCTTCAAGCCCCCAGTAATTGTTTCTTTCTGTGTGTGAAAGAATCCTGGTCCTTGTGATCTGGCTGGAGACAAAAGGAAGAATCTCTGTGACTTCTGCACGCATCCCTGTCCTCAATGGCATCTCCATTATCATTGTTTGTATCTGGGCCTTGCCCTTGTTAAACGGAACAGCCCCTTCCTACTTAGGTCAGATGAGTACTTTAAATACTGGTTTTGCATGTGTACCCCAACAGGCCACTCTTTAGTTCACATTAAAAAAGCCTCTTCAGAGGACTCGCGAAGAAAATCTCTCTTGGTTCTTTTTGTCATATAAATAGCTGAACATTTTTTCTCCATTTTAAACCTCGTTTTTAGTCTTTTCAATGACCTGACTACAGATATCATGAGCACCAAGATTTATCAGAGTATAATTTCTGTGGTCGGAACTGATAGGTGGAATAAACATTTTCTCATCCATAAAGGCAAAAATAATATATCGTCCTAAAATTCAACAGGTTCAGGGAAGACAACTTGCTTTGCTTTGGAACCTTGCACAAAACCCAACATTTTCCCAACACTGCTCGAAATCAGATATAGCTGTAGAGAGGAGGAGTTAGGATGGTAGTCTTAGTTAGAGGACTGCATGTGGAAATTAAACAGTGCACCTGGATTTTATTCCCAGGTCAATGGCTCGCTTGTTGTGTGATCCCAGGCAAAGCCTTAGAGCTCCCTCTGCCTCAACTCCAGGTTCTTAAGGAACTTTTTGGATCTTGGATTATTATTTTCACCTATTTATTTTATCAGATGTATATTGAAGAGATAGAAAATTTAAGGACCTTATGTTAGTTGAGGAAGAGTGTGAGATTCAGCTGTCATTAGACAACTGATGAAAATTACAACTAAAGAATAAAATACTTTACTTTAGTCTGAGTTGATGATGGAATCAAAACTGAATTACTTTAAAAGCCATCTCAATTGGCAACTATTAGGTAATTTTTTTGGAGAATGGAGAAGGGGGCAGACAATATTCCTCCTACAGTTACTGAATCTTCTGCAAATGAAACGGTCTCTTTGCATTCCAGCGGTGACCCCAGACATTGATGAAAGCTGTGTTTCTCATCTGACCTCTTCTTTTAAGTTTCCCCCCCTGTTTAACTCTCTACCATTATTAACTCTATAGAGCCTGCAGATGAGCACAAGACTTGCAGAAAAAATGAAAGATAAGCCTCTCCTTTAAGGAACTACCAGTTTAAGGAACTTTATTCCAGAGTTATTTCCATTAGTATTGGAAGAAATTTTACTCAAGGTCAAACCATAAAGTGGCAAGTGCTTTTAAAGCCTGTAGAGTTCGAAAAGCCCAAGCAGACAGGGAAGGAGGTATTTCTGCTGTACTGAAGCAGAGAATTTGTATGAAAAAAGAGAAAGGACTGCAGTGGCTAGATTTGCTGAACATCTGATTTTGACTGAGCCATTCTGATCTGTAAGCTTCATCAGGGGTTCAGGTTAGAGTGAAACATAGACAATTAAGTGCTTTCTCAAAATGCAGTGTCTAAACCGTAGTTTGAAACCCAGGCGGACAGCTCGCTAGCAGGCACTGGGTGTTGGAGTTGCTCCCTGGGCATTTTTATCCAAAGCCAGTGAGCACTGTAGTTCTGAATTTACCAGCTATATTTGTCAGGAGTCAGCAACCACGCATCCCAAGATAGAAAAAGCAGCAGACTACTTGCTTTGGCACTGGGAGTGTATAACTGAGTGTCTCTAGCAGCCTATGGACTAGGATGGAGAAGATAATGACCACTAATAGAGATCTAGCCTCGAGTGCAGAGCACAGATCCACATACCCTATTGTCGTGAAGAAAAACCACTTGGGATGTCTCTGCACTAACACTGTAGCACAGAGCTGGAGTTTGTTTGTGAAGTGAATCTCCCTGTTTCTCCTTTTGCTGTGCTCTGGTTGACACCTCAGAGCACATGGGCTCGCTTCCTTTTGGATTTAACCAAACCACAAGGTTTGTTCCAGCTCCAGGAGTGAACCTAACTTACATGCGACCACAGGGGCCAGAGTGAAATCCCTGAAGCACTGGAAACATGGACGTAGGGACCTTGGCTTTGCTGGACTTACCTGCTCTTTTCAGTTGGCATTTGCTAGTGGTGACACGACTTTAAGGCGTTTCTTCCCAGCACTGCAGCGACCGGCGATTGCACCGTGGATCTGAGCCGAAGGTTTGACTCCCTCCACCCCGTGGTCCCGCAGATCGTTTTCCGTCAGGTAGGACTGTTTCATCTGGCCTTTCCTTGGTTGCTCAGAATTCGGGCCATGGCCCAAAATTTCCTAACTGCCACACATACTACAAATGTGATTCATCCACCTAAATGTAAAGTAGGTGTATGCCTAGGATTAAATGAATCATGTTGCAGAAGAGCCTGTGTTTTTCCATCGACTGTGCTAAAGTGGAACTACTCCTGTGGCACATGCTTAATATCTCCATTTTTCGGGTTAGGTATAACAGGTTTAATAAATGCTTCACGAGATCTGGAAGGAATAGTAACTCTTCTAATCATTCTGCTGGCCACATTTTTACAGTCAGTGTGTTTTTCTGTTACAGTTGGCAATTAAAAACAAAACCCAACGGTGTCACACGGGTGCAATTCACATATAAAACCAGATCTGTGCTCCTTCTCTGTAGTCGATAAGGACCCCTGTGAAGCTCCTTTCTGATCATCATAGATTTTTAATTGAGTTTAATTAGTCATTAAAACAGTTTCCCTAATTTTATAGCATATTTTCCCTCACTGGAAAATTTTAAATCAAGATGATATCTTTTTTTTTTTTTTTTTCCCAAAATATATGCTCCAGTTCAAACAGGGGTGGATTCCAGGGGACTCGGGAGACTGATGCTGGCAGGGGCTCATCACACCCATCCCTCACAGCCTCCTTGTTTGCTGACGGGAATCAGCGTTCTTTTTCCAGGCAGGATGTTGGCTTGAAAAGACACAGCAGTGCTGGAGATGAGTGTGATGAAGCAGGGGGCTCTGCTGACCCCAGGCTCCCAGGCTGGCAATCACCCTTAGAGGCATGTGTCAAGGCATATTTTCAAACATTTGCCTAAAGCTCAGAAAACCTTAAACTTCACGTACTAGAATTTTCCTCGATTGTTCTGTGTTCATTTTCAATTTTGATTTCCAGATCCTCCCAAAGAGTAAGGCATGTGAACAAAAAAAGACTCTTCCAATTGTTTTGCAGCAATAGAAAGATACAATCTTTAATTTATTTGCAAAGGATTTGCTTCATTTCTCATGAGAGAAGATTTTGTTAATCAAAATTGAAATTTGCTACATGGGGCCCAAGATGTAACATTTTACCCCGGTTGGATCTGAGGATGCTGAACATTTTGCCATATTAAGTCATAAATTTGGGCCAGATACTGCAATCAGTCTACTTGAGACTCCTAATGATGTCAGTGTAAGTGCAATATATAGGTCAGCTACAGAATTAGGTAATTTTTAAAAGGAAATGTATTCTCTCAGAATATGTTATGATTTATTTGGCTCTCACAAGGCCGTACCCCAAACATTTAGTGAAGTGGTGTGCAAGTCTAAATGCATTTTATCCAAAAAGAAGAGAGCAACCACAGCAACAGAATTGACTTTGCAGTTCTGTTCTGCTGCATAAAGAAACAAAGAGGGCATGCTTTCCTATAATTTGAAAAAAATATTATTAATTGCTTTAATATTCTGCACCAGCTTTTTGCCAATACCTGGCATGAATATCACTGTCAGGCTTATCCTGGTGAATGAAGAATAGTTCATGCTGGTCAGCCAGACTGCAGGGTGGTCAGTGCTGTGTTAACCAGCTCAGTCCTTCTCAAATGTCTTTTTTAAAAGGACAAGACCAAGTAGAACAGTAAAAATTGCAGTATAAAGGTTAATTACTCACATGCCTGCTCATGCTCGATTTAGTTCTCATTCATCTCCCTGCTTGAATTTGTTTGCCATATTTTTTTGCTCAGTTCTCAATGGTCATGTTTGTCCCTTTACTGTTTTACGACCGAGAACAGATCGTCCCTCATGTTCGTCGCTGTGACTGTGTATAACACCATTCCTGAGAGCTTGTCCTTCTCTACCACCTTCCACTTACTTGTTTCAAGGTTTTCGTGTGCAGTAACAAACGAAACGTCTCAATAACCTCGTGAAGCAAGGATGGCTGTCTGCCTTCCATGTAGGTCAGCTCCACTGAGATAGGTTACAGTTCATGACTTGCCCAAGGTTACGCAGGAAATGTGTGGCAGAACTCAGAATGGAAACCAGATTTCGTGCTCTCCTGCCGTAACAACAAGGTTATCCTTTCTCTTTGTGACGCTTTTGGGCAGTTCGCGTGGACTTACACATGTGTTTTAAATGAGATAAATTTCCATGAACTTAGTGGTTCGAACAAAAGTGGACGTATAAATGACAAAGGGCTAAGTTATTGAAAAACGGCAAAAGCTGCTTGGAGATTTGCATACCTAGTCACAGTAATTGTGTACATAAATAACTAACTGATTACATGCATAATCATAGGAACCGCGCATGCAATTTTCTGAAAATTTAGACCAAAATGCGCAGAAGGGTAACTGGAGAAAAAGAGAAGGAAAAGTTTAATATAATACACATGCATAGTGAGCATGGGCGTAAGCCATAAAGGATGCTGTAAGTGTGCCTAGTTCTGGTGTGTGCAGTTCACAAAGCTTGCTGTGCACAGTCATCCTGGTAAACTACCTTAAAATGTGCTACAGCTTGCATTTTCCTTCATTGACTAAATAGTGATTTTCCTCTTATGCCACTTAAGAAGAATAAGTAGGTATGCTCATCATTTTCTTTTATGTAATTTGTTCTTTTTCTCTTTTAAAAACTAACATAATTAAGAAGTCTTTTAAGACTGTTTTCTGTTTGCCTTTAGCTTGTGAATTGAACTCCGTGAGGGTTAGAACTTTATTAAGTAATATGGCACTAAGAGATGCTACACACAGCGGCACGTGGAGGCACGAAAAGACATCTTCAGGGTGAGCATCCTGTAAAGAACTCACTACAGACCTCAGCACACTGCTTGCCAGAATGAAAAAGCATGGAAAACTCGCGTTTAGAAATAGGTAGTCACAGAAAACACCAGCTATTCCTCTTTGAGGGACAATTTCACAGACAGCTGTTCCCTCAGCTGGAGAGTACAGTGCCAAATATTTAGCTGGTGCAGATCAGAACATCTTGCTTGCACCCCAGAAGAGTGCTGTGGCACTTTACACCAAGAGAGGATCTGGCCTGTGGGTTTCAAGGTGGCAAAAGCCCGTGTTTTCTTTTGCAGTTGTGTCTGGAAAAGATAGAAATGCCTTTAAGCCTGAAGGTCTTTGGTGTTTTTTGCTTCACTGGGTCCATTCCTCGCTGATTTGATAATGAGAGAAAAGTGTGCTGTTAGCGGCTTCTGAGCAAATTTAGGAAAATGAAAAATCTTTAACAAGAATTGAAAGGAAATCATTGATTTGTGGCAGGAGCTTCAGCTAACCGTAGATTAATTAAAAAACAATACAAAGATGAGCATGGGTCGAGGGATGAGAAAAAGATTGAATTTTGCCAGGAGCAGGACTCTTACTGGACTCAGGCATGTGGGTGGAGTGAGAATAACACCTGGCCATCAGTGCAAAAAAAACTTGTTGGCATATACTAAAGTGTTGCAAGTAAAGTACAACTGGCAAAGTATAAGCAGCTGTTCTGGAGATGCTGTTCAGAATAAAACATACATGCATCATTCTCTTACATCACCTATGTAGGTGTATTTTTGTCCCATTTGTAGAGCTAATGCCTCATGAAGGTCATCAGGCAGCTCCGTACGGCCAATACGTTTTAGGGATTATAATAGATATGTCTTGGCACATGGAAAGAGAACACAGAGGCAAAGCTCTCTCTTCAGCTGCAGCAGTGGAAGCGATGATGCTGCTCAGGGCAAAGGGTGGCAATCCTTGGGCACACAGACCGCTGCTGCCTGGCAGGGCATGTTCACCAACTAAAATCTGGGACAGCCTGGGCAGAAAGGAAGGGAGGCTGACAACAGAAAGATGATGGAAGGCTTGGGAGAGTGGAAGGGAAGAGGAATGTCTTCTATCCCCCTCCCTCACCCCTGTTTTCTGCTAGGAGAGCGTTCCAAGCCCAGCCTGCCCCGCGGCAGGCTGCTTCAACCTCGCAGGAGTGGTGTGCACTATGAACTGTGTCACACCCCTGTATTAATTGTGTTCCTGCTCTTTGCCTCCTTTCACTAGGGTATGGGTGACCCTAGGGGGTCAGGGTGGGGTACAGGTGACCTTTGTGGGATCAGGCCTGTAATTCTGGTTATCTCCCCCTCTGCCAGACCTGCAGGGACAAGCTGAGCTGCCACTCCGTCGAGTCCCGCTCCTCTCCCTGCGGCGCAGGAGATGCCATAGTGAAGAACTGTTGGGAGCTGCTGCTGCCATTTCAGCCCCTCTGTAAGAAGCCCTCCCAGACAGGTCCTAGTGCAAGACCTACATGCATGTGTGCTGTGGGTTTGGGGTTTTATTCAATAATCTGTGATTTTCTATTTGTTATTAGCAATGAAGTGTCTTCCAGATAGGTAGAAAGCCCAAATCTCAGCCCTGGAGATTTTCTAATCAAGACCTGAAGTTGCTGGCAGAGCATCTGAAGCAGTTACGGAGAGCAAAGCCGCTGCCCTGCTTCTACATTCTCAGCTTCAAACGGCTAGAGAGCAAGGAGGTAGGGGTCATGCATGCCAGGAAATGGAAATGTCACCATTTCTGTAAACGCGGCTTCGTTCTCATGCTGTAGTGGTGGTGGTTTCACTCTGTGGACTAAACATAGGCTTTCTTAATTATCCAATTCATCTAATTTGTAGAGTGGAGGATTTTATGAAGTCGGATATTGCGGCTGTGTTGGTGAGGCAGTAATAATTCAGAGCCACAGTTATGAAGTGCTATTTAGTAGTGGTGGGTTTATACTTTTTGGTTATTATGTGCCTTTTTTTATGGTTTTGTAATTATTTGTACTGGCAACAGTAAATTTTTGAACATAACTTCATTGTTGTGTTCATATTAAAGAACAATATATTTTGCAGAGCAATTATAGGAGATATTTTTCTCTATAAGCTACCTTATTCAAATGTAAACATGTAGGCTGCTTGCAGTAGGAAAACAGTAAAATACACTTAGTGACTAAGGTCAGTAGATTGTCTTTTACGGACGGGAATAGAGATAATGTCTTCTAACTGTTCACCCCTCCTTGTACGCATTTTAACAGTAAATCTACCAGATAGCTTATACCAGGGGGAAGATGAGTTAGAATGGGAGCCTAAAGGAACAATTTTTTGTTGGATAAGTGGTGACAGAGCTACTGCAACCTTTTCTTTTGGCTTCTCTTCAGTTCAGTCCTGTTGTGCTCATCGTTCTGGTGCCCATGTACCTTGTCAATCACTACATGAGCGTATGGGGATTTTTAGACTGGAAGTACCAGTGGCATGGCCTCTCATTTTAGAGAATCCAGTCAATGGCTCGTATCCCATCCCACTAATCTATTTTAATAAATAGTTCAACTTTGGTATTTCTCACAGATTCATAGAAAAGGGTGAGGCTGGAAGGGATCTCTGGAGCTCATTTTGTCCAACCTCCCTGCTCAAGCAGGGTCACCTAGAGCAGGAGGATGTCCAGCTTGTGAGTATCTCCAGGGATGGAGACTCCGCAACCTCTCTGGGCAACCTGTGCCAATTTTCTGTCATCCTCACTGACTCTCAAATAGAAACATGTAATCCTACATCCCTCTGCAGGTCCAGCAAAAAAACCCAACCAAAAAACCAAACCACTGAACCCACAACTTTTATTTTTTTGAATATTTGCACCCTATTAACTTATACCCATACTGGTTCCAAGGAGTGATATAAACTCTCCAGAGAAATGCCAGGATAAACATCTAGAGGCAAGAGATTAAAATCTCCTAGAAGTAGAAACACAAATCCTGGTGAAAACTACTGTGATTCAGAATGGCATTCAATAACTGCCATGGAGAGATGCTGTGTTGGGTCCCAAAATCAGAACATCTTTATCCAGGCACCACACTACTGGACCTGAGCAGTCCTGCTCTGCTGCACCAATGAGAGTCAACTCATTTCCAGATAGCTCACGTTTCCCCGTGCCATGTCCTGCTGCAAGAATTTCTTTGGTGTCCTTAAAAATATTTTCCTTTAGCCATTAGTAATAAGCCTTTTGGAATGCTAAGGAATTGCGGTACCACTTAAATCATCATCAAACTTCCGTGCTCCCGTCTCATTTTATTGTAAAGAGCTAGAATTTGGGCTCTCAGAGAACATTCTGGAGTGTAACATAATGGTGGGGAAACGAGAAAAAAAAAAAGGGGAACTTCCTGTGAGCAGCAAAAAAATTACTCACTGAACACATCTTGAAAATTTTCTCCCTGAGTGGAGGATTTCAGCAGTGCAAAAAAGGCACTTCTGGAAACAGTGGAGGGAAGTTTACACAGATGGTATGAGAGAACTGGCATTGTGCTTGGAGATGTGGTGGGGCAGAGAAAAAGCTGCCCTAAATAGAAGGCACAAGATGCTGGGTTTAATTTAGAAATGCTATTGGCATTTTTGTTACTGGAATGAAGGGAGCCACGAGTCTGCAAATGAAACAACCCGAACCCTTCACCACAATCATGGAGTGTAGCAAAAGTGCAAGGGGTTGGCATTTCTAGGCTTTGATTTTTTTTTTTTTTCTCTTTGTCTTGCCAGATTCTGGAGTGCTCTGTCACCTATTTAGTTGCTTAAAGATAGGTTTTAAAGGGCAGAACATCAGCCTGAGCTGAGTGCTGAAGCTGTAAAGATTTTCAAAAAATTCCAGCCATTCCTTTGGTTTAGCAACAGTAAAGCTCTTGTAACTGTTATCATTTGTAGTGGTCGAAAGGAAGTGACATTGTTCAGTTAAAAAACACACAAGTCAAGCCACTTAGTAAGGACACAATTTAGATGTTGGTTTGACATCTTTTTTTTTTCCTACTCTATATGAATTGACCTAGTTCAGTTGTTTGTTAGATGCGTTCAGAGTAGTTTGGGGATTTGACTAAGAGAAAGTGGTCGCTAGTATTCTGTCCTTCTCCTTGCATATGAAAATGCGCTCTCGCGAAAGTACTGGAAGAATAGAGAAATATGGTGATAAAGATGGATTAAGATTTTGCTTTATTTATGTTAGCAATAATCATTGTGGTTTAGTGGCATTTGAAACAGCTGGAACCTTCTGTTTCAGCTGATGTTTTGATATGTCATTTTCTTCTTGGACTTTGGTCCTGATTTTCTGGTCTGTGTGAAACAGGCAAACCATTTATGTATCTCAGAGGAGCGCTTTTAATTTAGGAATTTAGAGAATTATCAAAGGTGGTTATTTTAATCTCTGCCACTCATTCAGATGCCTTAGTCACTAAGGGCTAGGTCAGAAAACAGATTTAGGAATCTAAATTGGTGCAGAAGTCAAATTCAAGTAGTATTTCTTTAAATCAAAACTGAAGCCTGAAAACCCTTGCTCAGCTAATGCCCGGTTCCAAAGGTACTTCGGCATCATACAACCTTTTTTTTCCAGCTTTAAGTTTTGAAGTCCTGCATACGCTCTAAGGCACCAGGGGCTTTGTAAAGCTCAGGGGCAAGATACTACGGGTCTGACCAAATCCCCGCTGGAGTTCTCTTGCTGGAGGAATCCAGCTGGGAACAGAATCCTCCATGCCACTGTCATCTGAGTGGATCATCAAGGGCTGAGTGAATGACTGCATGTCTGGAAAACATGTAGATGGAGCCTCTTTAGTGACAGTAAATTGTGGCTGTCTAGAATACCACAGAAAAGCATTAGAAGGGATGCACGGAGAGCAGAGATTGATTATTTTAACTCTGTGGGGTGTGTTATAAACCCAAGGAGTAGATTAGATGTCAGGTTCATCCTACAATGGGATAAATTCCCAAACTTTTCACACTGCTGTTTATCTCCTGAGAGCACCTGCCCTGGACAGGGCTTCCAGGGTAATTTGTGTATGACAGAAAAAAACCAGAAACTGCTGCTAGAGCTAGCAAATGTTCCCGAGCCAGCCACAGTACTTAATGAATCCTCAGTCTTTGCTTCCAAGTTGCACAGTCTGGAAAAGTTGCAGACTTTATAATTGAGGGTCAAACTGTTGATGTTAAAACCTCTGATGGTTGCAGGGCAAAAATGTTTTTGGTAGGGGCAATCTGAATATCCAGAGGAGCTGAGAAGCTCTGAAATAGGAATTAAGAGAAAAACCATTTATGACATTATCTGATCACAGTCTGTGATTTCAAAGTTCAATTGTTTGGGGAAACAGGCTTGGGACATGCAAGTACTGGTAGGAGATGCTATGCAGATGAACACAATTCTGTCTCTTCACAGCAACAGCTCTCTCTGCTGCTACCCGTGGTTGGTAAGCTGCACGCTGAATGGTGTGCACTTTGCTGGCCTTGGGACCTTGCGTAAAGAAGTGAATTTTATGACAAGTGCTTTCATGTCAGAGCACAGGATGAGTTTCACCAGCTGGAGCAAGTGGGAACTGTGTCATCAAGCTGACTTTCCTTTATTGTCTGTCATCTTTTGCTTCCATTTTGTTCTGCTTGTCTGTAACACGTTCTCCCCCGTGTTTATGTGCGTAAGGTCTCTCAGCTGTACTGTGAGCGGAAAAAGAAACTGAAGTCTCATCTCTGTTGAATGTGAAGGATGTGGAGTTCTGTGAATCTTACTCCTATAAGAGAAGCAGGTTGGGATTAAAGAATATGAAGAGAGGTTTCCACAGAGAAACTTGAGTTGAAACACGGTTGTGGGGTAAGACTGCCTCAGTTCCACTAAAAAAAAAAGAAAAGGACATAAAAGACATAAAGAAAAGGACATAAGAAGGCCCTAGAAAAACTAGAAATAAATTAAGCTTTAGGTGCTTTATATGTTCTCTGATTATTATATAGGATTTGCACGAAACGTTGATGGCACATTGTCAATCTGTGCTTGGGATAAATGCCACAGCTAAGAAGTGCCTCAGTTCCTTTTTTTCTGAGAGAACCCAGGGTGGAATCTTGAACATCTTCTGTGAAGACTCAGTCCTTTATGGTGCTATCATCTGTCAGACCTCCTACTAAATGTGCTCACGAGTACCTGGGAGATTAGAGTAAGCACTGATGTTCCAGGAACCACCTGAATCAGCAATTCTGTGCTAAATTGCTGTAGGGTGCTCGGCAGGAGCTCTGCTGGGAGCGAGGGCTAGCTGGAGAGGCTCAGACCTGACCAGGCAGAGGTAATGATGGCATGAAAGGGAAGCGATCAAAAGGAAGTGCAGATCATATTTGTCACCGCTAATGTCCGTGTAAATAGTTAATAGATAAGGTTTCAGGAGTTAAGTTCTCTGAGGCCAATAAAATTCCTTCTTTTTGTGCATTGCAAATGGTTTCCTTTGTTCAGCTCTTTACATCTTGACAGCATCAGCCCTCCTCAGGGTGTGTACACCAGCTCCTTGTTATGCAGGTTCGCTCCCTGGGGTTGCCTGGGAGGCTCAGCTCTGTCTCTTAACCTGTAGCCCATAACCCTCAACATCTGCTTCTTAGAGGTGTCACTTTTCTTTCAGATGCAAAGTTTGTAGCTATTACCCAAGACTTTGTCACCTTGAGATCTGGTTGGAGCGATGTGCTCTAAGCCGGCCAGACATGAACTTTCTGCAGAGTGCGCTGGCCAAGGCGGGTGGAATAACAAACAGCGACCCGGCTGTCTTCTGGTTTTGGGAGTCTTAAGTCCAATGGTAGTTTATGCCCCTCCAGCCTCAAATATAGACAATCAACGTGTATTGTATTTGCTGTGTCAATGCGGAACTGTGAAAGAACAGTAGGCTGTAATAAAACTCTAGGAAAAACTCTATCCCACTGTCATTTCATAATGGACATGAGGTTTGACCATACTACCATGTGGGATGTGTGGCAACTTTTGTGTAGGACTAGCTTGGAGGGCCTTTTTGGATAAGCCTTTGAACATATTCAGAAAGTGAAGTTAATGAAAAAAACCACTCTAACCAAAACTCAGTAAGATCCAGATTTTTCCTTCTCAGGGAATGTCTTATGGTTGAGTTTTATTTCCATTCCTAATGAAAGCAATAAAACAATCCAGAAAGCAATTACAAAGCATGATTATGAATAAAATGCTTGTTGGTCAATCAAGTGATTTGTTTGAATAAAAGCAAAATATTTGATTTAGATCTCAACTTGAAATAGTATGGAAAAGAGAAAGAAAAAATTTCGCAATGCAAAATTGAAAATGTCATTCTGAAAATGTAGCATTTAGATTTCAGCAGGCTGATTCTTTTGTTTTTCTCTTCTAAAGAGGCATTAGTCAAGATCATCACTCTTATGCAGATGTTTTGTTTTCATGAATTGGCAGTTTTTGAGAGTCTAAACGTAACTGACTTGTATGTAGAATACCTAACAATATGTTAAAATAGTAATCTAATCTTAATGAGTTTAAAGTGTTGCTAAGAACTTACAGTTTCCAGAAATTTCTGAAACAGTCCTACAGATAAGGATCTGTGTTCTTCCCCTTGGTCATCCAGAGTGGACAAAATTATAGGAAGGAAATTAAACAAATCAAACAAGTTGCACTGATTTTTCTGTCGATCTAGAAGACGCCTTTACCAGAGGATAGTTTTTACCTCAAGTGGAGCAAGCCAGAATGCTGTGCTGCTTTCGACAGTCTGCTGTAGCTCACTTTTATTTCCACTAAGTGCTAAGTCTAAGGAAACCTCTAGGAAATGTTTTTCTGGCCAACTGAAATGGTATCCTCGAAGAGCACGCATTTCTCAGTGAGGTAAAGACTGTTTTCTGGTCAGCCCCCGCTGCAGCTGTTTGCATTTTTAGCCATTGATTTGCATGGCAACCTTGTGCAGCACTTCTCCCTCCCGCCTGCCCGTAAGAGAGAAATTGGTCCCTGTAGCTGTCCACTGGTATTAATGGAGACCCAGTGACGCCTATGGTAAACTGTTTTTTCTTATGGTGGCAATTAAGCTCAACGGTAGCTTTTTGGAATCAATGGAAATTAAATGCAGATAACGGGCATTAATTGAGCATTTATTGGAAATAATTTGAATTATGTGTAGTTGTGACTTAGCTAATGGAAATTAACGACTATTGTTTGGGTATAAGCAGAACTGCTGGAATGTACCGAAAGTCAATACAAATGGCTGAGATAAGGAAGTACTTATTGATATTAGTGATCTTCAATATTTTCCATCAGAACTATAATCTAATACAGACCATATTGCTGTGGACTTCATCTAAAGTATAGGCATAAGAAACTGTTAATAATATTATAGATGTAAAGTGTCATTAATCTGGTAACTTGCTACACAGGGTATTGAAATAATTAATGCAGCAGATCATTATTAATTATAGTCTTGTATTTACAGACAAACTGAAACTGAGGCTGTTATTGATTAAAAGAGGTGCCATACTGCAGACTTTTCTAACCCTGTAACTATATTGTTCTTGAATTTCATATAGTGCAGCTTAGATTTTTACATCTGATTTGAATTACTTGAATGTCTTAAAGATCTGTGTTCCAACCAGATGTGAGAAATGGCTTTGGTTTGGAAAGTTTCAAGGAAGGACCACCAAATAATGAGGAAAAAAACCCCAACTCTCATTTTTTCTCCCCTACACCTTCAGTGGAAAGTAGCGGAAAAAAAAACCACCTCAATTTATTAATGTGACTTGGGAGCCTGTCAGGAAAATGCTGTCTACCTGCAAAGTTTCTTTACAATTTTTCCAGCCCAGGGTTATGTACTGGGTTTGATAAACCTCTGCAATTGAAAGAATTAAAAATTTCCGTACATGGTATTACTAGTTAGTGTGCTTTCTGCATGCTCTGTCACAAAGCCAATACTTTAACTATGCAGAATTTCTGCTAATTAAGTACCACTGGCTGTACTATGGTAACTGGCTGTACTAACAGAATATATTTATTCTAGCTCACTATACAAAAGCTACAACTTTTTTTTTCTCTTTCTTTTGTCATTAAACTTTTGGAATTTTGGTTTAACTTAGTTATTTAAAAAAATAGATTTCATTCAACTAGTCAATGTAATATGAGGATGTTACCTCTTTAAGAAGAAGATTAGGTCATGTGCTACTTTTGTACCACATTCTGTTTTGTTGTCTTTACCTGGTGGAAGTACTTTATCTCTCAGAATCGGTTCTGTGTTGCAACGTTATGTGATAAAGACTAAAGACATTTGGATTAAGGAAATATTCTGTAAAATGTAATGTGTTGCCTGATCTAGTTGAGAGGTGTCCCTGCCCATGACAGGGATGTTGGATTAGATGATCTCTAAGGTCCCTTCCAGCCTAGGCCAGTCTATGATTCTAGGATTCTAGGATTCTATGTAGAGAAAACCCTCAACTCCTGTGAAATTCTCATCGGTGAACTGGGGATGACTGCTAGTAACTGACCACAAAACCAGCATGAAAAATCAAAGTGAATTTACCTGCAAAGGGTAAATAAAGTTTGGAAATTTTGTTGGAGATACTTCTAAAGCTCTGTTGAACATACTACTGAAAAACTGAGAGAACTAACTTGTTTGTTATGCCATATACAATGTTTAATACTGGTATGTATTTTGAGCTAGTGGTAAAAACAAAGGAACTATAATAAACAGGTTACTATTAGCTCACCAAGATACCATCTGTACTTATCTGTGAGAAGTCCAAGGACTAGAGAGACCACGTTTCAAGTACTGAAAATGGCTGGAAAATATAATTGGCATTACTCCTTTTAATTATACCTGGTGATTTGTTCTGGGATTTACAATCCTGACCTTGATATACTATAAACAGAGCCTTCATTTAAAATGGATTAAGGCTGGTTATGTGTGATAACCCACCTTAACATAAACCCCATCTAAGAAGATGCCAAGTTATGGAACGTGTCCTACCTGTTCCCCTTCATTGCCAATGGCCACTACACTGCTTCGGAGAACTCCTCCTGCCACCAAGTGACGACTGAGCATCCTACGGATGAGCCTTCTCAGGGAAGAGACCTCTCCCCAGGTGATTCAATCATTCCCAATCCCACAGTCTCCTAAACTGGTGCTCAGATCAGGTCAGCTCAGAATTAAAAAGCTGGGGAGAGCCCATACATCTGTCTAGTCCCCTGATGTCTGAAGCAGAAGCCATAAGCACTCTACTCGCGATGGAAAAAAAGGCAAAGAATTAGACATTTTTCCTACGTGCAGCTCTCAAACAAACTGAACTGCCTGAGTCCTGGTCCTGATTGTGGTTCCTGGCCATCTTACCCCCGATTTCCAGCCGGACATTTCATCCCCAAATTCCTTTCCACATACCACACGCGCACACGCACGCACGTGGGGTTGTGAAGTGGTTACACCTCCACTGAGGGTTTTGTTGTAGGTTGGGTTAAGCCTTGTTGAAAATGGTAGGTTTAACCCCCGCCCTTCTCTTCTGAGCTGTAGGAGACAGCTCAGCACATGTTTCTGCCCAAAACAAAGGCAAATATAAGGTTGCCCAGGAATTTGAAAGATCTGGGTGGGGAGTCTTGTTGAGTTTGTTTTGGGCAGGGATGTGTGTGGAGAAGAGACAGAGCAGACTGAGAAGCAGAGCTGGAGCTCGGAAGCAGACCAGGAGGAGAGGTGGGCAGTCTGCAGGACTTTGGTGCCTGGCTTTGGGAGGAGCCTGGAAAGAGGGATTTCAGCCCTGAGGTTTGCTGGAGAGACCTTGGGAACACGAACAAGGAATCCTTCTCCGTTACATGAGTCAGGATACATGATCTTGTAGTGATTTGAAAGTGGGGAACTGTATATTCAGTCCCATTCATACACAGCTGTAGCCCTCCCAAGTAACAAAAAATTGTGAATAGAACACACACAAGAGAGAGAGAAGAAGCAAGAAGCAGTCACCTCACCTGTATTCTTGAAATGCATGACCAAAATGCCTTGCCACTGTCTTTAACTATTAGAGAATTTTGAAAGACTTGTTGTTTGTTTTGTCCAAACCAGTGCCAGCTTAAGGGAGTCCTTGCAGGTCTATTTTTATATTAATTGAAAGCCACAGTCTGAACAGGATTATTTGAAAATTCCCACATAATCCAGTCTATGTTTGTAGGTTACGAACAGTGAATTTGGTAAATTTTGTATGCAGCCAAAACAAAGAGCCCGGACCTTCTTTAGTTAATAAACATAAGAGAAATATTTGAACAATCTGATAACAAACACTGAAACAGGCCCTGGGCTGCTTATTTAAGCCACGGCTGTAACAAAAGCCTTGGAAGATTTACCTGTGGTAGGACTGCAGATGTGGTTACTCAGAGATTTTGGTAGGGTTTGTAAACTCATATAACTGTACTTGATTTCTATATATTTCAGCTGAGGCCAGAGTCCTTATCACTGCTGAAGCATGGATTTATAGCACTTTATTCCCTTTAGCATTCATGTAGAAGGCCATGGAGCCCCTGCTCCTAGACTTGCTGATATAAAGATAATCGTCTTTGAAGTGAACTTCCTAGGAACCAAGTCCTCCTCCAGCTGGAGGCAATGGAAATGCTGTCACTGACTTCAGTGGCAGTAAATTCCAGTTCTAACATTTTTAATGACACCTCTTTTTTGGAAGACATGCATTTCCTCGAGCATTTGTTACTATTTGCCTGCATTTTTTTGGTTCGTATTACTGTTAAACGAGGTTCATAATGTATTTTTCATTTTTTAACAAAAAAACTTGTGGCAAGGAAGGGCTGTTTATGTTGAGCAAATCTTTTAAATATTGAACTTGTTTATAATCCCCTGTGTCTTCCTTTTTATTATCAACTCATTTAAAATGAAGGTGAAAATGATGTGAAGTTTGGCAAATAGTTCATAAAATGTAAATTCTGTTTTATTTTTTTGCGATGCAGCAAGAGGAGGAGAGAGAATCCCATAATTTCAGCAATTTTTTTTTTCCATGCTAAATTACAGCTCAGCGTGATTTGAAATGACAGAGATACCAACCCCAAGAATCAAGATTATATGGTGGAAATGCCAATTGACTCTTCAGAACAGGACTGTTAGAGGCACCACTCTTTACTGTTATTTAAACAAATTCAAAGGGCTTGGGTTTTGCTCTCAGATCATGCATTACATTACCACTTCTCCAGTCTCACATCATTTATTTAAAAGCAATTGTTTCCTTGATTCACAGCCATCCACACCTAGGCGATATGAAACTTAATGTGCCATATTTTATCCCTCCCTGGGTGTAAGTCTCCAACTTGTTGATGTCGCTGCGAGATGAGGATGCTCAGCACTTCACAAAGCCGGGCCCTCAGCAAATGGTGAATGTAACGTTTCAACACGTGCGAGTAACAAATGGACATGGTGAAGGTGGTGATTAAAGGCTGCTATAAATGCACGTTGGGGTTCTGACACTGCAATCCTAGGCTGCTTCCGTGTTATTTTGGTGACTCCTTTATTCAGAGTACCTCTGATAGTCCTGTCGTTTATTGTTAATGTTTCCATGCTGATCCTTTACATGCTATTTTTTTTCAATGCTTCTTTGCCAAGGGGAGAATTCTGCTTTTAGCAGAACAGGATAAAACACTCACGGCTACAGCAACAAGTGCTTGTCCTGACTCCCTTCTCCAGCAAATTTCTCACCGTGGAGAGTACCAGGGATGGAGCTCACCTCACCTAACGTGGAGGTAGGTGGACATTTAGTTACACATCAGCTGGTCACTCGGGTTCCTCTTGTAACTGGTGGGAAGAAACAGATGCCTGCAGGCTGTGATGCCCTTTACCTCTCTTTGGCATTTAGGAGAATGCGAATGGAGACCCAGTTGTGCCTCACGCCACAGTGACTAGTTCAGGTGTTGTTACGCTGAGCGTGTCTACCTTTGCTCAGCTGAATCCCATAACTCAACACTTTCCTTAATATCATCTTAACACTTTCCTTAATATCATCTTAAATCCAAGACAACTCCACCTCAAGGCACTTTGGGCATTTAAACAACTTTGTCAAGCGTTTTTCTCGCTTTTCTTGAAGGCACTATGATAAATGGGCACTTCACAGGTGTTGAAAAAATAGCTGAAATCACCTGATGACAAAGCCCCCATGTGCTAAAAACTGTCCCTCTGACTTGTACTTAGATTAATATTTTGGTATTGGCAGGAAGGGGTGTTCCACAATTGGGATCTCGTGAGATGTTTAAAATCATCTGCGTGGGCTCATTCACGATAAAGATGAAAATTATTGCTTTGCAGATAAAAAATTGTCATGCTACAAACTGAAACCAAGCAAATTCTTTTGTTATGAGTTCAAATATTGACACGTTTGGTACTTCTGCCTTTAATAGTCTGGGCTTCCTTTAAAAATTAAAAATTAAAATGTGAATTATTTTCTTCAATATTGTCTGACCAAGCCACAGATCCTCTTATATACTGTGCTTTGAATTACTCTTTTTAAAACTTATATATCTATAATTATGGCTGGTGTTTTAGAGCAAATTGCCTCACAGTTCTGAAAAGTGACTGAGCAGGATGGCACTCAGTAGGGCTGGTGCAATCTAGTCTCCATTTAGCAAGACCTGCCTTAATTTTGCTAACTGGTCTGGCCAAAATCTCAGCAAGGATCCAAGTCTTGCAGCTTCAGACTTCTATCACTAATGAAATAAACCTCTTGCTGTCGCTACAGAAAATTTAGCTTAGAATCTAAATTTTGTAGTCTGGGTTTCCCTCTGCTTCCTGCCTGAGAGCATCATTACAGCAGCTCCTTGCACGAGTCCCTGCCTAATTGAAATGCTAGTGGCATGCATATGTGCTAAATGAAGGAAGGAAGGAATGTAATAAAAAAGTTATGAGTGAGTTACACTTTGAAGCAATAAAGTGTTAAAAAGAGCTATTTTTTTTTTCCCCTCAGGTCCTTCAGGCCAGGAACTGTTTGCAATGCATGGAGCACATTTGGGATCTGACTCCTATTATTATTCCATTTTGCAGCATGCTATATACGTAGCTTTTTTTGATTTCCACAAATATGACAGAGATCTACACGGTAAAGTGTGATGCAGCGATGTGAAACTCTCTCAGTGATTTTCAAGATATGCAACCCATAAATCATTCACCTTAACCTGGGCCAAATTTGCATGAAAGCGAGGGGGTCGAATGTCTCAAGAGCTAATTTTCCCGAAGTCCAGCCAATCCCAGCTGTGTGTGAAGCACATAACAGAGTTATAAAGGTAGGTTTCAGATGGCTTCAGGGTTTGCAATGGATGCTTTGCACAGCTGTAATGATGAGTGGGTGAGGAGAGTTAGGAATGAATAAAGTGTGGGTGGTGGAAATATTCACCGGGCATGTCACGGCCAAGGGAGGAAGTACAGGGGCCTCCCAGCCTCTGTGATGGGAGAGACGTCAAGGCTCCCTGGACGAGGCTCCCAGTTATTTATTTATTTCAGCTCTGACACATTCCCATTAGGAAAGCAGAAAATGTGAAATTGATACCGTTGCTTTTGAAAGCAGGGAGCTGGTTGTGGCTGAGCAACAGAGCTGTCTTATAATCTTCTTCCAAACCTGTGGGTGTCTCTTGGGTTTCCTCCGCTGTTTTATGGCCCATTTTCAAAGATTTCTGCAAAAATCAGGCCAACAATGTCTGCATCCCCTACCACATCAGTGAAAAATTGGACCGTGTTTCAGAGCCATGTAAATTCCGTCTATAAGAAACATTTACATTTTGAAAAGTGTAAATTTAGTAGACTGCTTCATGGGGCGGATTTGTCCCTGGTTTGTCTCCCGTGTTACATTATGGTTACTATGGGGATGGGCTGACTAATAGTTTACTATTAGCAGCACGTATAACCAAAAGTTACAAAGGTTTCTCCCAGGATTGCAGTGATGCGTTCAGATAGTCGATAAGATAATTCACTCTTACCGTTCCTATAGGTTCATGAGAACTTACCTAAAAGTAAACACCTGAAACCTAGTTTATGTTTCCTTATTGTATTACTATATGGCACAGTAAATGTAATAAAACAATCTTATGACTTCTCCTTGACTTCACATTTGTTGTCCCTAGACAGGTTTTCTTGGATACATAAAATACATACAACATCTTGCACATCTAAGGTCCTAGTAGTTTAAACACATTTCTTTATTGACAGCATATTTTTACAGTTAGGACTTGATTGGGCTGGGAAATGTGAGAAATGTGTTGACTAACGCACTGTTAAAAATATGTGTCATGTTTAAGTAATGCTAGATATTCACGGTCCAGGTTGAACGGTTGTTCATGGTCCACAGCTGCAACCACAGCTGATGCAGCAGTTAAATAGATGCTCTTCTCCCCATATTGCCTGACAGTTGCTCAAAATAGTGGGGTAAAATGATGGCTTCACCAAAATCTGTGGCAAACTTTATCGATTTTGTAGGAGTGGAACATTTCTTTTTGTACAGAACAATGTAGTCATTCAATCTGAAAGGTAAGTAGGTTTTTCAAAGTGGTTTTTTTTAGCCAAATAAAGGACAAAAAATATCTTTAAATCAGGGCAAGAATTAGTGACATTGATAACTGTCATGTTTGAGGTTTTAAGGCAAGCAATGAACATTCAAAGCCTGCCAGTATTTCATTCTTTGATGCTAAAAGACTCATACAGCAAGAAACTGTAAGTGACACTCAAGCAAGAAAGAACTTTCTGAACAGCTGATGTGAAACTTGAAAAGGGGCAACGTAACAAATGTAATGCGGAGGGGAGCGCTTTCATTCCCATTCAGGAACATCTGGTTTATTGCAACAATAACTACTGTAATTATATCACTGCTGGAAAAGCTGCTCTAGGTTAGGTTAAGTTTGTGGTTTCTATAATAAACACTGCTTTGGAGGAGTGGGGGTTTCAGTATTTCAGCCATGTCAGATCACACTGAACTGAACTGTGATTTGAGGCAAAAATAACAAAATATGGAAAACATAAAAGCATTATTTCTAACCATGTATTTCTTGAGATAGACTGTTGGTTTATTCCTCATTATAGCAAGTGGAGGGTATGCCAGAGAAGGAAATTGTTGGATGACTGACCACATTTCACTGATAAAAGACTAACAAAGTAAATTTTTTTGTCAGTTGGAAACAGGCTTATTAATACTCATAGTAATACATACTGATGTAATAAATAAACAAGCATCCTGCAAAGGACATTATTCTCACTAGACATATAGGGAAAGACTAAGGAACTTGCCTTAGGCCACAGAGCAACTTAATAGCGGAGGCTCTCCTAGTAAGAATATAGTGGATTCTTCCAGATGAGTGCCTGTATGATAGGACTTACTACCCAGTCACTGCATAATTTCACTAGTCATTAAAAATGAAGTGATTCAACTACAGTACAGTGCTCCTCTAGCTAATGGAAAGTCTGAAGCTACACGAGCCAAGTGTATTTCCTGAATATTATAGAGCAGCAAGAAACAATTGTCCATTTCTTGGCAACAGCACATTTACTGACCATAGATAGCACCAGTAGAATTCACTGCAGTACTGTGGAGCTGCTGTGGGCTAGGGGTTACACATGAATATTTTCTCATCAAGTGCAAAATGTAAATAACCCGCTGCATGTTCTGCTATTAGGGCATGCTTAGTTGAGATTCTATAATAAATATTCTGTAAGTCTGTACAATTTTAGTATATTAAGAATGTATAAAAAAAAGAACAGAATGTATAAAAAAAAGAAGAGAATGTATAAAAAAAAGATAATGTATAAAAAAGAACAGCATCTTGCTGATAAGGGGAAATAGGAATGTCATTCCGCAGATAGGAATTCCTATTAAAACACACTGTTCCTGTAAAAGGTGTGTGACAGATCCAAAATTGCCTCAGGCCTCTGAGAATTTAAAAGTGATGGAAAAAGAGGTATTTTATTCACGTGGTTTGCTGCTCTACCTCCATCTCATGATTCGGTGTTTGCCTCTATGTGTTCAGCTTCACACATTTGTAGGCAACAGATCCAACAGAATTTGCAGGCTCTGTGTATGCACCATTTTAACAACTGACCCAGTGTTCTTGCATGTTTACACAGGCAAAAATATTACCTGAGCAAGAATCAACTCATATTACACATGCAAATGTGGGTTTGCATGTGCAGCAGACTTCTGTTTTATAAATGCAGGTTTAACACTATCTTTAGTTTTATCTCCTGCAGCTAAAATAGTTCCTACCAGCTCAGTGCTTGAAACTGAAATGATTCCTTTGGTTCAATGCAGATAGAATAAAATATTGCCAGAATATCACACTGTATTTTTCTGGGTGTTACTGTTCCCAGAAAAGTTCAAATTAATGGAGCGTAAATCGCATTACATATATAGCAACTAAACCACGACCAGTGAAAACATACTGTAATTTTCAAAGCAACATAGCAGAAAAAATAATAAGAAGTTGCTCTGAAGTTATAACAAAAAGCGGATTTATTGATATTTAGGATTAGGTCTATCTAAATTCTACAAAACATTACGGGGTTTAGTGCTAATGGTCATTAGATTCATCAGTAACTTTTCTTCCATAATGTTCTTGTACATATTTTATGTATCCCTCTATATACACCACTCCTATATATGTACATGCATGTAGACAGACATATCATTCTGGAAGAACGTGAATCAAGACTGAATCAAGACTGAATTCATAGAAAGCTTTCTTTGAATGAAATAGCATATTTCTCACCTGTCTGTCATCTCATCACCGGTTTTAGAACTCTGGCAAGTAGGATGCTGAAATTTACATATATGATCATATAACAGATACTTTTATTTTACATATGCTCCTGTTCTTACTTCATAGTCTTTGACTGCGGTCATTGCCCTAAATGGCTTGATCCTCTGTGATCTTGTTGCAAAAAGGTTAAATCTCAGAATCGCAAATGGAAGAATAGATCATCAACTAATGTAAGTAAGTCACCACTCACCCATATCAAGAGGACTACAGAGCAATTTGCATGATCTGAAGCATGGAAGAATTTGTTGTTTGTTTTTCAAGATACGTAGGAAATATGAATGGTCTGATGATGAAACAAATGAGGCATAAGCTTAAAGCTTGTTCTACACTCATGCAACATGCCAGCTCCAACTCTGATCTGGTCCTTCAGACTGGAAAAGTCAAAAGTAAATGGTTTTCAAGCTGCTGGCAACAGCACTGGGCATGCCTTAACCACGTTGGCTTTAAAATACCACCTAGAACTGCGATGAACCCTTCACCTTTCTTTTTTTGGATGCTAAAAAATCCACATCTCTGCTCCTGCCTGCCGAGGCACTGAATCTTGGAAGACGTTGAATATTGCCTGGATAATGCTAAGTGTCCTCAGATGCCTTTCTTATCAATCGCTCTAGATACCTTCCAGCACCAGGCACTCATTCAAAAACAGAAGTTAAGTTACTGCAGACTTTTCTTGAGTTTACATGCTGGCAGGGAGTCTGGGAGTACTTAGGATTCAGTCTTGTAAAATGCTGATCTTTCTCTCCTTTTACTCCAAACTGGGGGCTGAGCTACTCTGTAAAATCCATACCTTGCATGATTCCATATATAGACTAAAAGAAAACAGGAAATGTTTTAGTTTTTCTTTTTGAAATAATAACAACAAAATAGAAGAATATCAAATAGCAAACTGAAACACGATTAAAAAAACCCCCCACAACCTGAAGATATAATTTCCAATTTTCTGGCTTTTTCTCTGTTTTTGCAGTGTTTCCTTAGTACATTTAGACAGCAGAAAAATTAGCTTGTGGCGGGCTGACTTCCTCCCACAGTGCTCGTAAGTCATCACCCATTGGGGCAAGTGCCTTTCATCTCGGCTCTCCTTGTATCAGAACCACTCGCGCCAAGGATGGCGCAAGCTCATTTCCAGCACTGGGTCCCAGTGTGAGATATTTACTGGCACTGACAGCTCGTGTTTGCAGCAGAACTAGGCATGGGAACGGTGGGGCAGCACCTGGAACTGTGTGAGATCCCTGTTTCCTCTGCAGATAGTACTGGAGATATTCCCCTTGAGCTCTAAGGGCTTATTTGGTTTGGGACTTTCCTCTTTTAGAATGCTGGTATTGAATGAAAAGCTCTCCTCTCTGAGAACAAATAAAAGAACAAAGGGGAGAGGGTTTAAGTGTGGCAATCAGTTCTAGCAAACAAAGCAGAAAGCTGGGCTATTTGCAGTGATATTACACAGCATTACAGTTAACAATTTTTCACCACGCATAAGAGAAATATGAATAAGAACTATAATACACACACAGAGAGTAAAAAAACCAGAAAGATAATCCCAGTTCCACTTCTACAAAGATCTGAGCACTTGTATCAACTCTTTGACTCCTCATTTATTTTTCTGAATTGCATTGTTGGGATTACAAGAGATGGTTGGACTTTGGAGACTGTATCATTGACAGAAGTCCTGAAGCTATTTTCTGCATGGATACAGAATATCTTCATGTTATGTTATCTTATCTATGTTTTGTGGACACATTCAGAGATATATATTCAGATATTCAGACTTCATTCATTGGTGATAGTGCAGAAATTATACAAGAAGCCAGGAAGACAGAGACTTGCAACAGAATCATGAGGAAGAAATACATCCTGATAGTAAAAAATTCTGTAGACACCATTGCATGTGCTCATGAGGAGTAGGGTTTTTTTTGTTTTTTCCTTTTTTACTTTGTTATGCAAAGTAAATTTCAAATATTCAAAATCTTCATGAAAGAGAAGAAGGGTGCAAACCCCCTTGGGAATGTGTGAAGCATTGGTACAAAGGCAGGGGCTGTACATACGTGTCAGGTCTACGTAAGGAAAACTGTAAGGGGGACTCATCTGAAGTTCAGACTGTTCAGATTCATGTCTGTTAAAAATTAGAAATGTGGAGGACCAGTGAGCATTTAATTTTTATAGATGATCAGCAGAGGGTTACTGAGAACAGACATTTCTGTAATTGTCATACAGTGGACGAATTCTCACTGTTCAATGCCCTTCAACTCCATATGTCCTACATGGAGAGATACACACTGGGTATCTAGAATTACTGGGGTACTCTACCGTACAGAACATTTAGGAATGCATCTCATAGCCTGGTAGAAAGTTGCTTTCACAGGCAGACATTTTAATATTTTCACTTATAAATGGAGTAACCAAAAAGACAAAAACAATGTTACAAACCCAAATAATCACTTCAAAATCCCATTTTTAGACCAATGAATACATTCTAGTTGCAAGACCTATCCAAAGCTAAGAAGGGAATCTGATTTTCATCCATAAGCAGAAATGAAGAATACTTTGCTGATTTCTACTCAGACCATCGGATGAAACCTCCCAGGCCATGGTCACACAGATGCTTCATGCTAGCAGAAATCCACAACGCCAACAAATTGCACAGCCCTGTCACTCCTCCCTGCCTCCCCACAAGCTCCCTCCACAAGCTCATTCTCCTCTTAATTACCACGTGGGGAGAGCAGACCAGTGCTCTCCCCCAAAACGATGCTGGCAGCAGTGATCTGTGTCGGTCGCTGGATGAGTGTCCTGCAGGACTGTCCATGAAAGCAGCAGGAAGGAGCCCCCGGGGCAGGGCGCGCTGGGGCCACCGCTCTCAGCAACAGCTCCGGCTGCCATAACCCCTGAGTGTTCAGTTGTGCCCTCATTCATTGGGTGGTTATTGCACTGTGTTGGCCACACTGCATTTTTGCTGTTGTGAGATCAGCTGAAACTTGGGTGGCTCTTTGTCAGCATCTCCTGGCATCTTCTGTTTCATAGCAGTGCCTAGCATCATTATCCTAAGGTGCTACATGAAAGTCACATCTTTCTAGCTGGCTATCTTTTTTTTAAATTTTTCTTCCACTCGTTCCATTCAGAAATCTCACTCCTGTAGCCTCCAGAGGAAAACCCACAGGGGAGAGCTCATTTTCCCTTCATCAGGAAACTTAAATGTCCTTTCAGTGCTCTCCCATGGTGCATCGGCCTTTACTCTCTGGCCTGAGCTCTTGAAAGGCCGCTGTTCACCCTGGAAGAGCTTTCCCACATGCTGTATTGTCAGGGGACCGCCTGACCGTGGTCAGTGGTTTCTGTGTGCGGACACGTAGGCGGAAAGGGGCAGAGGGGCCACACTGGAGAAGAGCAGAACAACTGCAGGAGGGAGGCTTGGACGGGGATTTGTGGGTGAGGAGCTGAATGTGGGGGTCTATGCGGACAAGTATCAATAAAAAGCATTAAAAATAGAGAAAGTAACGGCTTCTCAAATTGCAGCCCTTGGTCTGCAAGAGGTTTTGTCTGTCGGAGTGATGCAAGCAAAGTTTGTCATCTGTCCACATCTGCTGCGGTTGCTTGGCAAGGACATAGTGACAGGATACCTGCCCTGGGAAATTATTTTGTGTGAAAACTTCAGGCTATTTCTCACCTGCACTGCGTTAATAGCGCTGCCTTTATATACGAGCTGCTGTTGTGGTTTTGAGCCTCCACACCTTGTTTCCCACGAATAAAACTGGGCTGCAGAGATGGTGTAGAAAATGTCGAGCAATCTCAGACCTGGAAGTCAGATGCAGCCTTTCCCATACGAGGAGGTGAGTTTGAATCTACGATTGGGATCCACTTTTCATGGGAAGTTGTGAAATTCCATGTCCCTGCCATGGACAGTCTGTGCCTCACCCCCCCATCCAGCAGCAGCACATGGGGCAAACCCCAGTCTCGGTAGAAACACAGCATCACCATGGGCTGCAAGACTCAGATTTCTACAGTCCTTAACTAACTGAAAAATAGAGGTGGCTCCCAGTTTGTTTTGTTCTCTGTGTGTGTTTGTGCCAGCTGTATCCAACCGATGGCTGGCAATACTTCCTGATTTTGTAATCGAGATGTATAAATACAGCAAGGCTGAGATAATATCTAGTAATGTAATACTTTTCCATCCCTAGGCATTGACAGGGGTTGGTTCTTAACTACCGTGCAAGTTCAGACCTAAAGAAGAGCCCCTGGAGTGCGGCGCTGGGTGCTCTGACAGGGCCAGATGCTTTCAGTTGCCAAAGAGCCATCCTTAGGGCTCATCTCCCACCAGGGTCAGCGGGAGTTCGGAATATGCAGCATCATTTAGAGGTACAAAGTATCTCAGAAGATCCAGTTCCCTGGTTGATCCACATCCAAATCAAGGCTATTGATATTGTCTTTAAGTCAATACCTTAGACTCTCGGTCACAGGAGGTTAGATAAGATTAAAGAACTAAGTTTTTTTTAATCTATTGAATATTAAAAATGGCCACTTCTGGCTTTTCATTCACACCATCTGTTGCTAGCAGGTTGTATCGGCAGTTTCAGGACAGATTAATAATTGTTCCCGATTTTGGCACACCGTAAGGTTAAAAATAAATCTTTAGCCACACAGAAGAGTCCCCAGCGATTGATTTCTCTAAGATATTTTGGCAACTTGAAAAGAAAATATGTGGTACGAGCCTTCCTAGAATTATTTCTCCCAGCCACATGTGATATAAATAAAACAAACCTCAAGAATCTGGCTTAGAATATGGAATAACATTATGCTACAGTCATTTCTGCTGTGTTTACCACAGCAAATGTTGGATTACAGGCGTCACCGTACATAATATTCAAATATTTCAGTGATACCCAGAGCTCTCAACACTCTTGTTTCTTTCTCATGTTCACAACAACTTGCCGGCAGCGTTTCAGAGCAGAGCAGTCATTTTACAGCAACCTCTTTGTGTCGAGAAATGTGTACACACTGCACAGCTGTAGTTAAGAAGGAGAATAACTCCCAGCTAGAGCATCCTTACCGTGTTCTGGGGTGTCAAAGGATTAAGACAGTCCCGGGACGTATGTCAGAAGGTTTCCCTGATGCAGAGGACCTGTGGTTCAGAGGCTGTTCTCTCAGGTCCTGTGAGCCTGAATCTTGGCCTCAGTTCTCAGCAGCCACAACTCTTGGTAGGAGTGTTCCTCCTGCTGAGCCTTGGTGCAGCCCTGCCGGAGAGATACAGGCTGAGAAAGCAGAAATTTAGCATGTGTTAGGCTAATACAACTCTATTAAGTCCCTGCTTTGAGAATAACTTGTCTAAACAAAAGTCCAATCCAAGAAAAAAAATGAAATTTGAGGGAGAATCATGAAGGGAGCCTGCAGAAACTTTCAATTATCTGAAGTATAAGAATGAAGATAACCAGAAAACGGCTAGAGGAAACCAGTACAAGGATCAAAGATGATCTCTTCAAATGTAGATATCGTGTTCTAAGGTACAAATAACAAACAAGGGACTGACTGCAATAAAGAAAAACAGCTACGTAAAATTGACCTGAACATAAAAAAGAGTTTCATCAAGCATCTGCGACTTTTTCCACAAAATCTTGAAGTACGCGCAGGGACCTTTGGACAGGATGTTGATTTTTTTTGAACAAGATCTTTCTACGATTATTTAATCCTTTCATAATGTTTTTTTCTCTCTTGTCCAACTAAACTGTTCAAGAGACTACCTGGCAAATAAATGTAAAGTGCTAAACACGTGTGAAAATCTGGTCGATATGAGGATGCCCAACTGGAAGTTGAGCTCCTCTGACCAGTGAGTTTCTTCTAAAGCGCAAATCCTCAAAGAACAGTGGGTAATAATTCTATACTTGAGGACATTCATGGGAGGGTACTGTGGAAGGGAGGAGGGAGATAATTTAATCATTGAGACCAGTTTAGAGGTGGGAAAAACTCTGCCCACTCCTTCCAGACTCCGTTTCCAGCCTTCTCCTGAACCTTTGGGCGTTCCCAGTCTTGCTGGAGCCTCCTGTCAGTTCTAGGCTTTCTCCAGTGTGCAAAAGTAACTGGGGGAGCTGGACCAGAACAGGTGAAGCCAGCAGAGGAAAGGACTGGGAGCATTGCTGGCAGCGTAGTTGGGAGTATTACATTTCCAGTCAGTGTTGACTGGAAATATATTCTGTAGAGTTTAATGAAGAGTGAGGAAGGGACGAGGCAGGAGGGTGGGTTCTAGCAGGAATTAAGCAGCTAGATGAAAGGCCCTTACGAGATGGGAGGGAAGCAGAAGGAATGGGAAGACAGAGTATCTTTTGAGAGAAAAGAGAATTTGCATGTAGATATTCCTCGGTCTTTATTTCTTGAGGAGTTTACATGATGCTTCTGAATCTGTGGGTTGCTGGTCCCAGATTCCTCCAGAAAATCAGATATATGCTCAGTCCTGCGTCTACTTTAAGCTGCAATATTTTGATTTGTGCTCATCTGACAGTTTCATTTGAGGGTCAAAGAGCCTCCAAAAAACTCACCGAAATGACCTTCATAACGTTTCGGAGATGTGGGTGCAATCACCTTCATTTTACTTAGTGACTCCCTAAGTCACCCAGAGTCACAGCCTGATTCGGGATCAGGGCGAGGGAAGAAGCCAGGAGCCCCAGCTCACCGTCACATGCTCTGCCCCCCAGCAATACACCCTCCTGCCACATGACCTTGCGGCTGGGACAGAGTTGGACGACGGATGTTTTTTCTCCCTGGAAGCCAGTCAGTAGCAATGTCCACTGACAGCATGCATGATCACATCACTCTGTGGTCAAAATAGGAAACATTATTCACTCTTCTTTTGGGACTGCAGCATGAAAAATAGTCAGTTAGCAAAAAAAAAAAAAAAAAGAAAAAAGAAAAAGTGTGCTTCCCATACGGCTAAAAGATTTAATTAAACTTGAACTCTCCTCAAAGCCACTAGCAAAAACACCACAAGCATAGGCAAAAGATGGATGTTTATGGATGGACCTACACAACCTTTTTCACAACCTTTTATATAACATTAGTACAGGCTTAGACAAAAAGTAGTCTTGTTCTTTTCAAGCCAGCATGAAGTACAGCCAGGAAGTATTAGTCATCCGAGATTTGTGGTAGTTGTAGTTTGGAACCCCAACTGGAGTGTTTGCTTTGTACAGTGCTAAGAAAAGCTAAAAAATCTAAATCAAGAATTGGCCACTATCTTGGTCAAATCATAATTCTTTTTAAAATAGCTTTTGACTAAATTATCACTATTAGAAGAAATTTTCCTTTTTACACCCTCACAACACAAGGCAAATGAAAAAGAAACAGCCCTTCCCTCTTCCCCAAGGGACTGTAACATTTTATTCAGTAAGATTTTGCAGGGTTTCATATTAAAATATAATCTGAATTGTGTTTTAATGGGGAAAAAAAGAAATTATTATTTTTGTAACCAAAATAGAACAGATGTAAAATCTTTCTCGGAAGGTTTTACCCTCTAGAATGAAACGGAATGGGTTTCATGGATTAGTCTGAAAAATCCACTTTAAAATTTTATAAAATAACACATGGCTTTCTTCAGTTATTGGCCATTCACAATAGTACATCCATCCTGTAGGTTTCTGGATTCTGGTCTCTTTGGCAATTGCCAGTTTTGTCCAGATAAACAGTATTTTTGTGCACAAGTATGATTTGCTTCTACAATCAAGATGATTTTCTGCAAAGCAATTAAGCTTTAAGCACAACCAGCTACGTGTACTTTGAGTTCCTGAGATGAATCATGGAAAACTCTAACATAATAACATGCTGTTATTAAGTGCTATACAGCTACAGTTGCTATAAATTTCAAGAAGAAATCTGAGGTAGAGAAATAAATATTTAGCTGGTACAAATCAGCACTGCCCTGTTGAACTGGAGAGTGCTCCATTGATTTAAATGAACCAATATTTTGATGCAGCCTATATTTTATTCACTGCACTGAATGAACTGGGGCAGATGCTGGTGAAGTGAGATGATTTGCCCTGAAATCCACACCCTTAAGGCTTTCTTCAGGAAGGGCTTCTCAAGCATGAGGTACAGTGTGGAAACAGTATAGAAAATACAGCGGCTAAGGGGTGCGACAGAGCGTAGGGTTAAAACTAAGTTGGTAGAAGATCAGGTGGTTTGAACACAACTCAGCTTCCTGTCTCGGTTCCTGCCTCCAGTGGTAAATGGTTACGGGTGGGGTGGTGGCACCTGGGACAGCTTCTCTTGGTGGGAGTACCAGGAACACTGACTTAGTTTCCAAGAGTTATCCCCGAGGAAGAGGAAATCCTGTGTTCTCCGGTCAAACTCTCTGCCTTGTCAATACTTGGGATAAAACGGAATGGAGTGTGCTCCGTTCCATTTCGCTGAAGGAGCTGGGTCTCTTTAGCTTGGAGAGGAGGAGGCTGAGGGGTGACCTCATAAATGTTTATAAATACGTCAAGGGGGAGTGTCAGGAGGACAGAGCCAGGCTCTTTTCAGCAACGGCCAACAACAGGACAAGGGGCAATGGGTACGCAGGAGGTTCCACAAAAATATTAGAAAAAACTTTTTCTCTGTGAGGGTGACAGAGTACTCGAACAGGCTGCCCAAAGAGGTTGTGGAGTCTCCTTCTTTGGAGTATTTCAAAACCCTCCTGGACATGTTCCCGTGTGACCTGCTGTAGGTGATCGTGCTCTGGCAGGGGGGCTGGACTAGATGATCTTTTGAGGTCCCTTCCAACCCCTCACATTCTGTGACTCCATGATGCTAGGAGTTCTTGGACAGAGGTATTTCTTTTTAGATTTCCCTCTCTACTCCTTGCTCCCTAGATCAGTCCCTTACCATGTTTGTGAGGTAAGGCCATCCCATCTGGGCCTTGGTACATGGGAGTAATACAGTGGTCAGTGACTAAAGGTAACTTTTTGGGCGTCAGTAGTGCAAAACTGAGTCCCCTGTACTGCTCAGGACCTCTAACCTCTTGCTTACCCACCTGGCAGCTCTCCCCTCTGAGTGCTACATCTGCACGGGTGCGCGGAGCAGCTCGCAAAATTTGCTCCTCTTGGCCCGAAATGACTCCCCTGGAGCAGATCCTTTCTGATTGCTACACAGCACATGGTGCAGGCTAACAAAATACCGGCTCAGCTTCTCCCAGTGGGGTGGATTTTTTCAGTATGTGATCTCCTCCCATTACTGGCAGGCAAACCAGCAACGTGCTACCTCAAAGGCGGATCTGCCTTAAGCACTGCTAAGTAACACCAACACAAGAGAAGTGAGACTTCAGAGGAGGTCAATTTAATTCAGGTCATAACAGGTATGTTGTTCCCAGCTCTGTAGCCTTCTGTTTCAAGCGTTAATTTGCTTAAAGAGTAAAATTATTTTCATCACAAATGCACCCTTTGCAGGCACATTGCCTCTGTTTTGTTCAGGATTTTGAGAAATTTCATAGCAGCGATCTCACATCACTGCAAACAGGCACAACGTTAACCATTGTGAGATAAAAGATGGTTTTTTACATTTGCATAAGTGTACAGCTTTCCTTTTGACTAGCCAACGTTTCCCTTCTTCAGTTATAAATATTTCAAATGATTATCATTCCCCAGAAGAATGTGCAAGACATCTATATTTTAGGAAAAACAAAGCTCTCCTAAGTGACACCAGAGCAGGGTGGCTGTATGTTACCTATTCAAAAATTATGATCAGAAAGAGGTGCAGAGCAGAGGGCACACGAGAAGTATGACACTTCCAACACTGTTCCCTACTTCACAGTAGGTCACTTCCCCTACATGTATCTGGACAGCTTCCATAGTCACCAGTATGTTCCAGGAAATTGATAACTATCCTTATGGACTCCTGTTGAAGAAGCGCGATAGGAATAATCAAGATAAAAAAAATAAAAATGAGATAATAGTTATTTATATGATTGACATTCTGCTTCAGTGTTTTCACACAAAGACCTCTCTTCTCTGCCTGACATGCAGGCGCTGCATTCCCAACGCATTCTTGCAGCCTACACCACATTGCCGAACAATAGCGAGCCTTCTTTCATTTTCCTGCCTAGTTTCTGTGAACAGCACTCTGTTGACAACCAAGTCTGTTCTCACTCCTGAAGAATTCAAAAAATTGAACGATGTAAGGACAGCCTGTGACTTCCAGGAGGCATCCTGAAGTATCCTATTTTAAAAATTGTGGTTTGGTGCTTCCTTTTTCTGTTTTGTTTTCTGTTTCAAAGGAAACCTACAAAAATGCAGTTACCCTGCAAATCCCTCCTCAGACCAGAGAGCTGCACCACTAACAGCACTAAAATGCAAATACATGGATGACTTCCTCGCTTTGACCATTCCAGAACAACCTTCCCCCTCTAAACTTTAACCAAAATGAAACAGAAGAGGTGGGGAATCGCTGTGATGAATTTGCAGGCGTGTTGTATCTTTCTTTGGTTGACGATATACATCTATACCTGGGCCATATATCTCATAAACCGTAAGTGCTTGTAAACCATAGCAGGACTAACGCCAGAGACTAGAAAATAAGCAAAATCTCTCCCTACCTAGTCAGCTGTGATAGTTTTCCAGTTTGGAAAAAAAAATAAATACAGACACATTTTAGTGTATTTTGATAGTACTATTTCTGTTGCTGGTACCCTTGACTGTGAGCATGTGTGCATGCGCGCACGTGCTATTTCCACCTACTCAAGAAGCCTGATGAACTTGAAGCACCCTGTCCTAACACCACTTACACAGAACTTCAGCATTGTCGGCATCTTAATTCAGGATCTTACGTCTAAGGATACCTCAAGGAAAGACCACTCTTAATTTAGGCCCATTTTGTTCTTGGTTTCTGACTTCTCTGGGTGGGTCTGGCACAGTCAAGGCTGAAATGGAACATCAATGAACAAGTGTACTGGCGTCACTGAAAAATGAAAACAATTGGAAAATGACAATCAAAGGAAGGTGAAAGATCTAGTCCCAGGGCTTCCTGTTTCAGCTGAGAGTTTATTCAGATGGCCTCCAGATAATCTAAGCCAGATAGAGGGCACACTGACTTATTATGATGCTTATTCTCTTGGCTTTGTTAGCCGTGAAATGCAAGAGCGGTCTATCCTGGATGCATTTATACTCTCCCATTTCCACATATCTTCAGATTTAGGTTTTGATTTATGGTGCTGCCATGGAAGCAACATGGAACTGAGAAAGAATCTAACAAATATAAGCAAAAGAGGAAAAGCAAGAAATAGCTGTCGTCTGATATGTTTCATGATGCAGTTACACACGGCATTATTTCTATAGAAATTAAATTTACTTAACTTAAATATTTCCCATATAGTATTGTAACGAGACCATAGCATGCAGAAAATCAGTCCCAAATCATGCTAAATCTTTCCTGGAAGAAGTGGTTAGCTAGTTCATGTACTTGCTACTTTGAATTAGATAACTGGGCTGTCAAAATAATATTTAATGCAAGGACAAACTAGTGTTTATGGGAACCAGGAAGCAAAGCCAAGTCGTTTAACCAAGTTAACTACCTGACTAGCTTACCTTCACTGGAAGTGAGGTAATAGCCTACGGTATCTTCAGAGTGAGAGTCAAATTCTATTATCTCTGCTGAAAGAAAATACAGGTTCCAGCACCGGAAATCAAAAAAAGAAAAAGATAAGACCAAGAGAAATAACAGCACTGGTTAACTGTAGATGCACACTGGAGAGCTGACAAAATAAGGCAAATTCATCTCAAAGAGGTTCATGAATTTGGTAAGTGCTAGAATTTGAACTAGTCAGAAGTCGTCATATATGCTTGAAGTCTGTTTCTATCTTATCCACACACATGCCCAGGAAGATCAGATACCAATATGTGAGAGTACGTGGTCTATTGTCTAATCACTGTCTATCTGAAATCATGCAACATATAAAATAGACAAGGAAAGTTCTTCAAGACACAAAATGCAACTACTGCAAAATACTGATGAAAATCAATCCCATATGGACCTACAGCACAGCACATGGGTCCCGGGGCGATGGTGAAGAGCTGGCACCCAAAGGCAGGGAGCGAGCCGCTGGTGGGGGACATGGCCAGAGGGACCCTGCCTGGGCAATCCTTCAGGCTGGGACAGGGGCTGGTGTCCCCATGGGAGACACTCCTCCCTACCTGTCAGCACAGCAGTAGTTTGTGGGCTGTGCTTGGTGGCCACCATTTGTGCTTAAGTGCCTTGGCCAAAACTGAAGTCTGCTTCTCTCGTCTAGTGTTGGCCATCAGAAACAACTGTGAGTATGTAACACATTACACCTCCTTCAAACGAGAATACAAATGCTTTTATTACCAAAAAGGTAAACAGAAACCTGAGGTATTGCCACATGTGACAGCTGTCCTCCTCTCCTGGGCCGAAAGCCTCCTGATAAACCCAGGCAGGGTCTCTGGTCCGTCAGAGCCCGAGCTGCAGAGGTGTTCCTCAGCACCCTTAGCTTGCTAGCTGGAAAATCAAAAAGCATTTGAGCAAGCTTAATCTGCAATAATTATATATTACAAATGTATTTATTCTGTTTAGGGAGAAACTCCTTTAAGGTTCCAGATGAGACATTTCTCACATATATTATTTAGCTTTTCCTGAGGCCTTAATGAATTGCTTTAAATTACAGACCTAGATATTGATTAGCCCCATTCAGCTGAAATCTAGGCTTAGCAATCTATACTTGTCTATAGTTTATTTGTGATATTATTCCTAATAAAGAGCTGCAATTAATCCACATCAAGAAAAATCAATTAATACAGATTTGTATCACAAAGAAAGAAATCCTCCTCATATCTGCCCACTAATCCTGAGGCTTAGGTCTTTTTTTGCTACCAAGGAGGACAGATAAAAAAATATTGATTTCACCCTATTTTTACAACTTACAGTGATACAATAATAGCACACAGAACAGACGGGGCTTATCAATTAAAACTATTTTTATATATGATGATAGATGAGGACACACAATGCCTTTGTTCTCTGCATTATTAATAATTATTAACAGGATGGGCTCGTAGTTCTGTAATAAGAATTATCACTCCATGCATAGCTCTCAAAGAGCCTGACTTCACTTCTGATATGATTATGAATTTTGCACCCTATGAATTACAACACAGTAATGGTTCTAGAAGCAAAATTGCAGTTAGCTGCAGCTGCATGGGAAAGAAGGACTATTCTTTAAACTAACAGTATGATGTGAAGAAACGCAAGATGTTATCCAAGCTAACATCTTTCTAACTTTATCCAGTTCTATCTGCCATTTTAACCCAGCTAATATTTAACCTAATTTATTAGAAATTAAAATATCTTATCAGAGTCTTCTTGCAGGAAGCATCACATAAACACCGTGTACTAGATTTTGCAATTTCAGAAATCAAACTTTATCCTTGCTACACAAAGAAGACAACAATGTGTCATTGTCCCTTCACAATTCCTACTGTAAACAGTTTATGTGATTTATTCTTTTGCATGCTAGATAATTACATATTTTATACCAGTGTATCATCAGTAAGTTGTTATTCTGACTGCCCCATAATAGAAATTGTGTATTTTCCCACTGCAGTGAATGCTATTCTTAACATACATTGGCCTCAAAGAGCTAAAAATATCAAAGTTGTGCTGCCTGTGGGAAAGTTTTGCTGAAGCTACTTCTACTAGAAGTGTAATATTGGTCTCCTCAATTTTTCATACTGTATATGTCATTCACATTTAATGCTGTCTTCTCGGATACGCAATTACTTACAAGTACTTAAGTGTCACATATGGCACATATTACGAAAATAATGCCCTAATTCACTCTAATGCTAACATTAATATGAATGATTAGGAATGAGATTAGTACTAAAGAATACCATTTTAAAATAAATTGTGATGACATAGCGACAGCTATATGAAGGATTAAAGAGTACGGATTATTGCAGGTTATGGTTCAAGATATCAAATGATACGGCTCCGTGTTTGTTCTTGCCAAGGACACTGGGCAATTAGAGGCTCAAACAGTCAACTGTAATTCTTACACTGAGTCTTTGGGTTACTTGTGGTTTTTTTAAGCTCTGTGAGTTTTTGATGGACAGTAGCTTCTGAAAAAAACCAAACCCCTAAGGATCAACTTGCTGTGAGCTGTCTATACCCACAGAGAGCGATTTATCTGGCAACCTAGAGCCAGTCTGACAGTGCAGATACAAAGGAAAAGCTCTTATTTTATGAACAGTCTCTTCTGAACCTAAATTCATACAATCAATGAAGATATCACTAAATAAATAACAATATTTACCTACTCTGCTGTCGCACCTTTATCCCCTTGGAATAGTATTTGGCTTTCCAGTGCAATGCGTAAAGGAAACACGTGTATAAAGTACACATATAAAAATACATATTAGGACATACGAAATCCAGCGTATTGAGTACAAAGCTGCTTCACATAGTCAGGTTTTGAGAACAGAAAGTTCTCAAAAGAGAGTTTTGAGAAACAGAAAGTTCTCATGCATGAGTGCACTGATCCCATGGTTCTACTCTCAATATAATGAATTCCATAGGGTTTCCGAAGTGGACTCATACTAGCAGATATATATTTCAGAACATTTATTCTCTGATTTCAAATTTCGCAGCAATACAGAACCAACTTTAACCTCCACTATGTTATTCTAGGTATATTGCATCTCGATTTGAAAGCTTCCTTCATAGATGGCATTTGCCAGCTGATTCCATGCACTGGCACTCCAGAAAACACATAAATTGATGTTTTGATCTTAACTCTGACTTCAGTAGTTTAGTGAGCTCCCGCTGGAATTAAGTTACTCTTGGAAAGGAAAATATTTAATGATACCTACACAAGATATGGATTATTTTCTGAAATAAAGCCAGTTCTGTCCCTTTTACCTTATTGTTTTACTATCTTGAGGTAGCAAAAAAGATTAGTAGTGTTCAGGTTTTCTTCTTAATATATAAAAAAATGAGCCTGGTGGATACAGACCTGTCTGCTCTCCTTATGTTTCCCTTCTTATTCTTCTGCAGTTTTAAGCTTCTCACTCATATGTATTCCTACAAAATTCCTCTTCTTCACATGTGTAATTAAACATACATAAATGCAATTGTTATTTTCCTCTCTCCATTATTTTAGAACTTGTGGATCTTTTTAACTACAGTGAATGTCTTTATTAATCATGGCTTTTCTGAATATTCGGTAAAACAACTTCACTAGAATTACTTATATGTTTAAAGTTAAGCACATGTTTAAATATCTCCTTGAATTGGGGTGTATCTGTTTTCAATGAAAGAACAAAAAAAGAAATAACAAAATTGGTTTGTCTTAATCTGGAAATATGAATAACTAATATGTAATACAGCCCGTTTTCAGCATAACTCCCTCTCGATTTGTTCCCTATTTTCTCTTCTGTTTCTCTTTGATCTGTGGATTTATTTTCACCTCTTACTCTGTTTATTTTAAATCCATGATCCCTGTCCTTTAAGGCCCTCTCTCAGATAATGTGCGGTGTGGTGGTTCAGATACACGCGTACATAGACATTAACACATACATGCTTGTTTCTTCGTTGTGTATAATGAACGCTTATAATATTTTTCCAGCTGTTTCTGTGAGCTCAACATGCTTAAATGTAATGAATATCCTACTCATTAAACAACAATCACGAGCACATTTAATACATGCGCATTAAAACAATATTTTCCTTTAAATGTGAACTGCGAAGGGAATCGAGGCAGAGAAATAAATCCTTCCCCCCTCTTTTTTATTCAGCACAAGCAAACCTGGCCTGCAAAACTCCACTCTCTCCCCGTTCCCACATCTCTGTCTTCCTGACATTTTGCAAGCCTGTCTGCCAGCAAAGGCTTTGCCAGTTTGAGCATTTCTTGTGGACAGAAACTAGAACTATTGAAAATGACTGCACCAACCAAAGCATGTCCCCAAGATGCTGATGAGGCTTTGGGGAATTTTTAGGAGAAGGGTTATACAAAAATGTATCAAAGTCCAGCTAAACTAATTTAGTTGGGCTGGCAAGAATTTTGTGTATACAAAAAGCTTGAGATACAGAACAACAAATATATAAAAAAAATAAAAAGCTGTGAACTCTTTCAAGATTTCATCGTAAATCATCAAAAAGTGATGAGAAGCATAAATGCAATAAAAATAATCACTTGCAGGTCGCTGTTCACTGATGTGACAAATGCAGACAGTGGTATTGTTACACTGTGAACCAGGGAAGACTCGCATTCTCCCTCATCAGTCATTTCCTTTCTCTTTCCATTCCCGTGCACTCTACCTCTTTCACATTTTTCCTTCTTCTGATTAACTTTTCCATCTTGTCTGCTTCCTTCACCTCTCAGCTGTCTGCAGGAGCTTGCTGCTGTCTTATAACCTCGCCAAGCCTCCTCGGGGAGTAAAAAATCAACAATCCCTCCCTAACAAGATTCTGGCACTTCCTCTTCAAGCTTCTTCCAGAACTTGGATGGGGACAAGCCTATGAAAATGAGGAATAATGGGAATAAAATGCAACTCACATCTTTGGAACTTCAGAAGGACCTTGCACCAGGTGCTAAGGGCAAAGCACCGTCCTAGTCAGATCTGATCACAGCACAAGAGAGTAAATTCAGTGCCAGGGCTATGAAATTGAGTCGAGCAGGAGGCATTTCTGAAGGCTGCCATCAGGTGCTTGGAGCCCTGCGGGACTGAGCATCTGAACAACGTGCCGTGATATCCATTCAGACAAATTTGGTTGCTGAGAGGCAATTCCTCACACTGCAACACACGAAGGCAGTGAGAATCAAAAGGTAGTAGTCAGGACACCAAAATTTATTTTCTGCTAAACCACCAGTGGGCTTTGTAGTTCTTGCATCTTTCTTTCTCCTCACCTTCACATTTGCATCAGAGCAGGAACCACGTGAAGAATGCTTAACACAATCCGATCCCTGTTCTGGTTAGGTTCTTTAGGGACATATGTCATTTTTGATGATTTATTTATATTACAGAACTCTGGTGAACTCCAAAACATCTTAAAGAATATTCTGCAAACATGCTGATGCTTCATTTGTGTTCCAGACAAAAATACACATATATAGACACATACGGAATACACACATGTGTATGTATTTATACACACGTATATAACTCTGTGCTTGTGTGTGCACATGTGTATGTGTACCTATCAGGATCTACGTAGAAAGTATAACAAAAATGAAGTAAAGCAAAATGTCAACAAAGTTTGTACAGCTAAGCTATTTTTTAATAACTTGGTATGATTCTCCACTTATTAAAAGAAAAATGTCTTTTGTTTCAAAAATTTCTATGGTAGTTCTGAAGGATTCAAACTGATGGAGCTGTACACCACTATTATGAAATAGTTGAGTTAAAGGTGTTACTAACGGTTAATCCAAATGTAAAACACTGCAAACTTGGCTAAACAATAGGATACAAGCCCACGTAAGCAATGAATGCACAGGCTTTGCAAGCCTGTGTATCCTACCTGGGGGCAAAAAGTGAGCGCTGTGTCCGTGAGAACAGACATAGACGAAGTCGAAGGGGCTGATCTGCTCTTTGTTATGCTGGTGAGAATTTCATTTATGTGCCACGAGCGCTGGGAAAGGATGCTCTGTTGTATGTACCAGAAGGGCTTCAAAAAGGTGGGGGTCACGAAGCAGAAACTTTCTAGCCCGAATCTGGAAATCCCGCCAACCCAACACGGCAAGGCCAGCTGTGACAGAAGCTGTGCAACTGTGTTCCTGGTAGGGTCAGGGGGACATGGGCCATATGTTTTGATGCATAAAAATATAATTCAGCAATGGAAATCACATATTTCAGCGTGAGCAGGTAGTTTCTCCTCACAGCAATGCAAATGGAATCAGTTCCTGAAAGAACCTGAACTTGGCTCTATAGCCTGGAAAAAGGTAATTTCTCAGATTCTGGTTTTCCTTATTTTCTAATTGCTGATCCGCTTTGCTTCTATCGCACACATTTTCTACAATTAGAATCGGTAATTCTGTCTTCACCACAGCTTCAGGATATGCCTGATGCTCTTACTTTCTTCTAGTCATGGTCTTTGCCCCTTTCACATCACACTTCCCATATCCCCAGCCAAAACCAGGGACTGCCTGGTGCTGGGGAACACCATGTTCCTCTGTTTCCTGACTGCACATTCCACTACTGTAAAAAGCATAATCATTAATTACATTATCACATGCACTTTTGCAAAAACGGTGGAAAAATGGCCACAGCCGTCGAAGTTGATAGCGAGGCTGTTACTGGAATAAGCACGTACAGTGTCCTCTGATAGCGAGTTTAAGCCAGATTCAGAAGAAAGCTGCCACTTAATCACCAACAGCGCCTCCCAAGCACACTATAAAAGCCCTCCATGAAGTACTGAGTTAGCACATGACATCTGATGAGATCACAGCGTGGGGCACGCTTGGCTGCAGGCATTACAAAGGCTTCGGCATCTCTCTGTCAACAGTTTGGCTTGCTTTTTTTGGTAAAAGAGCTTGTGAAGTAACCCCTGACCAACGCTGCTGGCCCCATTCAAAACCAGCCAGGATGACCACCGCTAAGCACGGCTGTACCTGTCCAAGACACTTGCTGGTGAGGTCTGGGAGTTAAGTCAGTCAGGGAGACAAGTAATCTCCTTGTCATAGGGACTGTGATGAATGGCAAATTTAGTGTTGTAAAAAGGCTAATAAGTATCAGCCTCTTGTCCCTTGCCTTGGCCAAAATAATAGTAGGAAGCAAGAGGTATTTGCTTTCTTCTTCTACCTAATTTCTGAGATTTAGTGCAAGAGTTGATGTTTCTGCATCATTGGTGCTTAGCGGCAAACCTGCAAATGCACATTTTCAAAGTGTAACATGTGGAGCTGTGTGAGGACTCATAGGAAGCAGAGGGAGTTTTGCACACTTACCATATAATGGTACAAGGAATCATTTAGGTAATTTATTGCATCACACCTTAGCAACATCAGCTGATATCACACTGGTAACATGCATCCAAATGTACACAAATATTTGTAACTTGGCTGGTATGAAGCTGTTAAGTAATTTATGGTGGATAATTTACTCCCAGGAATCTAGCTTCATTTGCTGCTCTCATCCATTGCACACACCCTTTGACAACACACAATCAAGCGAGCAATGAGCATTTTACCACCAGAATTTTCCGATAACCTGATACGACATCAGAGACTGCTTTCACAATTCCTGTAGCAGGCATTTACTTCTTTGTATTTTGCTTTGGCTTCAATAGTTATGAAATGTTACTTATGCATCCAGGGAACAGGCTTAACCCAGGTAAGAGACAGGAGAGGTTACTGGCACAGATCAATGGCTACTGCACTTGGCACTGATTAGCTTAACACCAGGAACCACTTTAAAGAGGGCAGCGTAATCTTTATGGCCATCAATTACTCGCTGAGAAAGTTCACATCTTCCCGCTAACACCAGTTGAGCTGGTGATTGCTTTTATACAGGGCACTACACACTTAAAGGTGTAGACTAAATGGCCTTTTGCCTTTTCTTTAAGACACCTAGTTCCCTACTAGCAATAGGCAACATCTTGAAAAGACCCTAAAGCCTATTTTCCAGAATGATTTAGTCACAGAATTCCACATAAGCTGATTCATCCAGGCCCTTGGGTTGTGGGTACCCAGGACAGGGAGTCAGTGTCAGCAGGCGATGCCCGCTCTGGCTGCTGCCCTCTCCCATGCTCCTGCCACCCCTCTGTGCAGAACAAAGAGGACAGTGTAGGGACTGCCACAAACACACCTGGGCAGCAGCAGCATGATCTGCTGAAGCCAAAATTGCCACAGAGAAAAATGTTTGTGGAACCTCAGTTGGGTAAATTAATGTTCGTGGTGCTCCGTCCTACCACAGCTAGACTGCTACCAGTACTCGAGCTCTGGAGATGACCCAGGTGGATTTCCACGTCATGCTGACATATGTCCAGGTGCTTCACATGCTTCTGATATGTTTTATATTATAGCTGCTGGTTTGTATTTACCTCGTCCAACGGCAGCAATAGGGCCGTTCACCCTTCAAGAAGCTAAGTCCCATCAATTACTATGTTCCAATGAAGCACACAAGCACGGAAGCACCTGGAGATGGACAGCCTTGGGCTAACAAACCCTGATCCCTCAAGACTTACTGCTTTGCCTACTGCAACCACGCTATCTGACAACCGTAAATCACAAACTGATGTAATGGCCATGCCATTTCATGGACAAAGATGCATTTCACAGAAAGCATGGTTTTAATAAACAGGCAGCCTTTCAGTGGCTAGACTGGAATAAGCCAGTGATCTCAGTCCAGTTCCTGTTGGAAAGGTAGTCACAGCACAAAAACCACCCGCACAAATGGGCAGATTGTTACTGGGCTGCAATAGGAAGCCAAATGGCTTTCTCACCCTGGCAGTTGACGGCACCTCGGCAGGCTGACGTGAGCCAGGCACTGCCAGGGCCTCTGTGCTGACCAGGAGGTCCCTGGCCCACAACGGCACCGAGATCTTGGCTACCAGGGGCCGCCTTGCTGGGATTCTCACACTGAGTATGTGCACAGTTCACTTCAGACCTTTAATTAATAGCTTTAAATGTTAGCATGCAGCAAATGGAGGGATCCATAGGGCTGGCTGAGTTATGACCCGAGCTCACACAGGCAAAGCTTGCGCTGCTGAAACGCAGTGGGAAATATTCATTATTCTTGGAGAGAGCTCCCTTTTAGTTCAGCAGTTAGAGCAGCTGCCGTCATTTACTGCATTAGCAAGCACTATTTCTGCAAATTTATATCATCGTGTCCCAGAGTTCTTTGCCAGAAATACACTCAATCCTCTTCTGCAAAATAATCCCATCTATATTGGCCACATATTTGAGATATTATGATTAGGCTTTTTTAGAGGGTGTTAGGAATTATTTTTATAGATGTAGCATGTGTGTATGCAGAAGGTTTTTTAAAATTAACCTTAAATGGGAAAGAAATGTATTTTCATTTTCTAACTTACATTTTGATGTGGTTCCCCCTAGTTTCTGATAGCCATCAAGCTATATAAAACCATACTGGTCCTGTGAAATATTTAGGAAATAACTAAATAGAAATAATGTAATTCAATGCATTTTTCTGAATTATGTTTTTTATATAATTCCCACAGATTATCAAATCTGCCATTATACTGGAGTAGATGTTGATATCAGAGGATGTCTGATGATATCGGAACACTGACAGGTCTATGCCTTTAAAAAATAGAGGCATTATGAAGAAATGTTATTATACTGAACACTTCCAAGCCATGCGATACCCTTGTCTTTCCTATAACATCATCCTGAATGCATAGTGAAGGAAAATCCTACATCAAATTACCCTCAAATTTCAGTTGTTATAATGATACAAAAAGGTTGCCTTTGGTACATAGCGGAAAAAAAAACACAACAAAACAAACTTTCAGACTCCAAAGACTTCAGTTTGAGGAGAAAATGTTGTATATTCCAGGAGAAACATACCTGCGGATTCATGCACAGATGTGGAAAATTAATTCTCAAAGTTAATTTCACAGAGGAGTATGAATTGTACCAACAATAATCACAAAATAATAAAATCTAATGCAGTTAAAATAAAAGGTGTGACTGTTTGAATGGGGAAAAATAGATTTAGGGACAACACATTTCCAAATCTTTTTGATATCTTTTGCTGATATACAATTCCTTCTCTTGCAGCTCAGTGGTGGGACTGTAAAGGATACAGGACTGCACAGAGGAAGGAACGAGTGGAGTAAAACTAACTGTGGGGCCTGACTCTGGAAAGCCACGCTGTCCATACACCGGCTTCTTTACAGGACACTGCGCTCCCTACGCACTGCACCTCCCATTCAGAGAAAATCGTTGTAAGAAATTCTAGGCATCAACATGACAGCCTGATCCTGTGGGACACTGAATTCAGGGAAAGTTGTAGGTGCTCCAATTAGACTTGTAGATAAATAAATCCTAAGAGATGTTGCTGCCCAGTACTTAACATTTTCAGTGAGTTACAGCATTGAGTCTTCTAGAAAAGGGTCTTAATTCCCTCTTATTCAGACTGGCAAGGTCTTCTGTCTATAAACTGCCTTGATATTTTTACATTATCTGCTATTAGAATCAAAGCAGTGTGTTGCATCACGCTTAAGTAGTACCTGCAAGGAATAATCTGTCACTAGCACAAGAAGATAGTAATCATTAAAAGAATGAATTTGGGTTACAGATACTCTCACGTCCCTTTGTTATTTAAGCAGCAAAAGGAGCTTCAGAAAAGAGTCTTGGCAAAATATTTTGTTTGCTTATCTAAAAGCAGCATCAATTTCATGTAAAAGCCACACCTTCAACGCAGTGAACCTACTCGCCATCTATACATTCTATCCCAAATTGAAAGTTATGCATGTTCTCGCTAACCTAGTTTTATGTGTGCATGTGCTTTTTTTTGTTTTTTTTTTAAACAATAGTCCTAAATCCATATTAATGATCCAAAAAGTGACCAGGCCTCAGCACCTTTTGTCCTCTATACATTAACTATCCAATAATCAACAGTAGCTGTCCTGTACTCTGGTGTCTTTGGCCTAATTCAGAGGGACAGATATTTATCATCACCCTTGAATTGGGTGACCCATTCTGACAGGTCGACATCCTTATTTATGTAACAATGTCATAGACAGTAACTGCTAATGAGTGGAGTGACACAGGGGTCTGTTAGATGGAAAGGCAGAGGAAAGCCGAAAAGGGCATGAGGGGTTAATGGGACTTTTCTGTTCCAGCCTCCTGGGATGTGTAATTATGTTCTAATAAGAAATGAATGTATTGATTAGATTAGTGTGCAATTGTGTTCATGTGCACACGTATAGAGCCGCATGCATATAGGCAGTAATTGTGTGTGCCTCTATTTTCTTCTGGACGCATTTTTCATGTAAAGTATCTTTGTGCTTTGGGCAAAAACAAGCGGCACACTCCCACAGTTCTCTTCTTGTCCTCACTGTGGCAAACTCCTTGAGAATTCAACTGGAGTTTATCTGAGCAAAGTCCAAATTTCCTTTTGGTAATCACCACGTAGGGGCTTCAGGATTAGGTCCTCACAAACGAATGGCTTCCTATTTGTATTGTTTGCTATAAACACTCACCATCACTTTAAAAGGGCAGCAAAAGCAGCCGATACTTTTTGAACAGTAAGTGTCATCTGCTAAGGAGATCTTCTGCCAGCCAAAGTAAGCCATGCTCATCCCTCAGGTAAGTCCACTTCTAGCAGCCCGCTTACAGTAGGGAGGAATTTGGCCCATCATTCTTTCTCTTCGAGTAAAATCTGTTCTCTGACAGGTCAAGGAAAGCATCCTTCACACGCTCACAAAGGGCCGATTCTCCACCGCATCTCCCAAGTGTGTGTGATCTGAACTTGAGGGTGAATTGCCTTGATGGGAAAGGCAGAACAATAGAGCAAAGTGGGCAGGGGGTGGGGTGGGAGGGGAGAGGAAAGCATGTCTGAAAATTAGAGCTGCCCACAGCTCAGGAGACGAAGGAATGCAGCCAACAGCGGTACTCTCGCCCGTAGTCTCTTCTTGGTGCCAATACAGGAAGGCAGTAGAACTGTAGCTTTTCATACCTTATACATATTGTACAAACTCCAGCTATAAGTCCTGTGGGCTTGTCTGTGATGTTTGAGCAAGTAAGGAACAAACAGAGCTAGCCTGGCAGCAGGAATAGGCTTTTTCGGTCACAACCTCAGTCCCTTGTTCCTGGGATAACGAAGGCCATAGCACCCCATGCACAAGCCTTTGACAAATGAGGACCTCCAGTTGCATGCTGAAGAAATAAATTACTTTCTAGTGACTCCCTCTGGAAAGAGGCAGCATTATTAGGTTCTAATGGGATTTCCTTCTATCCCACTCTTGACTAGGACCTTTGTGAGGCAAAGCAAGGGGCTTAAAGGGAAACTGTAGGATTCTTAAGTCTGAGGAGAGCCCATTTTATGCATCTCTAACTTTAGTCAACTGTGGCTGGGATTTCAGATTCAATACTCAGGAAAGACTGCATTACAGAGACATAAAGAAGGACTTACTAGGCAAGATTTCCAAACATTTCAGAAATGTTTAAATTACCTAATATAAGAAAACACTAAGATCAGTGTCACTAAAGAAGAATCTCTTGAAGATGTATTCTTGTAAATCTATTTTTTTCTAAGAAATAAAAACAGGAGAGTATTGCAACACAGCACTTGCAACACGGCGATCAATAGAGCCCAGCAGTGTAGCCATTACTGAGGGATAATGATGAAACAATTCTTTTGCCTTGCCATCCTACTGCATTTTCTTCCACCTGATGAGGTATTTTAAGTGCTTTGTTGTATGACATATTTTAGCAAACATATTTATAAAGAATGAATATCAATTCCTTACAACAGATACTTCAGATCCAAGCGAGATCCAACTCTGAAGGCCCACCTTCTAAAGATTTGCCTCAAGGGTCAAAATAGAGAGTAAAAGCCTGGCCCTGGCAATGGCTGTCGGAGTGTTGTAACCCACTTCCTTAGGGCTCAGATCACATCTGAAATGAAAGCACTGGAGAAGGAACAGCCTAACAAAATCATTATATTTTCATCCAAATAATATATCATGCAAAGGCAAGTTCACTACCCAGACCAAATAACAGAAATACCCTCTGAAGGAAGAGGCATTTCTAGTGCCACAGCTCAAATTCAGGTCTGAACAGCAATGCAGGGAAGTTAAATTTGCGGCAACTGCTGGTCCTTTGAGTCCTAATAGTTGAATTTGGGTTCACATTTGAACGCTCACACAAAACTGATTTCCCCATTGTATTGATGGGAACTTTGTAATGCAATGAATCATCTTCAGATGGCTGATTTATTTCACAGCGCAACTTGAGGCACCAAACTTGGAGCAAGGTAGCCCAAACTAAGCAGAAATATCCTTCCCCGTCCCATTTATTAGTGTCAGCATCAGCATAAGCTTTTCTCCTTAATGGACCGATCTTTCATTCAGGCCATAGAGGATCCTGAGAAAGTTTTCCTCGTTTCTTTATATTTTGCCAAACTTCTAAGTGAGCTCCTAAAAACTTATTGAAAGAGCATTACTCAGTCTGACACATTCCATTTATTTCAATATGGTGACAAAGAGTGAAGATCTAGTTAAAAATATTGCCATAGCCTTATGGGATACTTATGGGTTTTTTAAAATGTAATACATCACAATAGAATACTTTGTTTTTGTAGAAGGGCATTCTGTATTCGCCAAAAAAGCTGCTGACTTAATCATTAGTTATGATGAGAAGAGATTTAGTGCTCTCTTTCTTTACACTGTCACTGAGAACAATGTCTATGAAAAAGCCTATGCTTCCCATTATAAATCACTATAAGCTCCATGAAAATTTCTCCTCTACCCTGGGGTTTAAGTGAGCAGATACTGGGTGATGCAGACTCCCAGTAGCAGCATTTTATGCCCAGCTCTACAAGTTTATGAAACGCTATGGTTCACTCTCAGTCCAGGCGCTACCACTCCATGCACTTTCCATTGTTCAGCAACTCATGAATGGCTAGTGTTTGATAAAAAATGAAATACTTACCAGTTCTCCCTCTTTCTTTGAGGCTGCATATATTTTTAAAATGCCTTAAAACTGTAACACTATCACTTTTAACATTAAAGGTACATATCACTATTTATCTTTAAATTGCCTTTTCAAAATGCAGCGTACCCTCTGCTCCTTCATCCTCTAATGTTCGTAAGAATCCATTTCAGATTTTATTTAGGCTAAGCAAGGATTCAGAAATAAAGCCATTCAAAAAAGAAATGCTTTATAGATGCTTCCCCTCACTGAATAAAGACCATCAGATCACATCATCTTATGAAGGCAAATTCAACATTAAATAATTTGGGGGGAGTTCTGAGATATGTAAGCACCTCTCAATAATTTGTGTAAGAAATACAGATATAGAGACCTAGAATTAAGCAACCAGATTTGAAAGTCTTTAATCTTCTTTCCTGCCTTCCCTCTTT
>NW_009728421.1:76331-84500 GCF_000703405.1 Apaloderma vittatum
GGATTTTATTGTATAACTTTGTAAAGGGGAAAAAAAAAAAAAAGAAGGAGTGAACATTCTACACATCTGCCAGCATTTTTTTGTTTGTTGGCCCAAGCTGACAGCTTTTTTTGTGTGTTTCCTAGGTTATCAGAAGTCTATCAAAATGTTTTGAAGAAAAGGAGCCAGGACATTTTTCCTAGATTTTAGTGCCCTCTAAATTCATTCTTCTGATTTTGTTTCTTGTTTATTTCTTTTCCCATTTCTCAAATATAACATTCTCATCTGAAGAGGCAGAGAAATTGCTTGTTTCATCACAGACTCAATTTCCTCTTTTGCTGGGTCTAAGTCTGTGAGCCCTGTTCAAAATTCCTATCACTAGGTTCAATTTTGAAAGGGAGGACTTTGATTCTAAGTTCTCAGCCACCCACACTGGACCTGAAAGGCCACTAGAAATAGCCCTTGTCTGCTTTGTTTCTCAGGAACCAGAATAGACACATTCCCTCTGGTCTGCCCTGAGATATGGATTTGGCTCAATAAGCAAATGTCAGCTGCAGAAGCAGCTGGCTGCAGAGCAGTTTTCATGGAAACTGGGAGCCTATGTCCTCTGAGAAGATACAATATAATTCCATTAATTTATTGTTATAATTTTTAATTTATTCTGAATGAGCTTTGAGATGGCTAAGAATGATGGTCGGAAGTCACATTCTTACTGATCTTTCATTTCAGTTTGATTATTGACATTATCACTGTGAATAAAATTTATTATAGATTTGTACTGAAATATTCTATCTAGCATGCTAGATATCTGCAAGACCTTTGTATTAAAAAGTAGCAAGATAAAAGCACACACACAGGAGGTCCTTGGCTATAATCACAGCTCCCAAAGCCACAGGCTGCCACTGGGAGTCTGGTTGTTCACATAAAAGCAAGACAAGAATTAACCCTTCCAGGTAAATAACACCTGAAAATGTTACCTACCTTAATGGTTTTACAGTCATTTGAGTTTTCAAGCTGGGTCAGTCCTCTTAATGGGCTGAAATCTTGCTTGGGAACAGAGGGAGCATGGTGCTTCCACACGTTGACATCCTTGTAGGAGTCACCAGCATGGCCTCCCTCTCACTGCTGCGGGGCTGAGCTCCCCAAGAGAACCCTCACCCCACCCAAAGAGCAGTTGACTGGAAGAATGTTTTCCAAGGAAAAGTCAACACAGAAGATAGCTTTCACGTGGACACTTTCACCATTTACAAGCCAAGGTGAGGCCCAAGTGCAACTCCGGCGCAGACTGGCAAAGCCCCAGAGTATCTCAACCCATATAGAGTTTAAAGAGCTTGGAACAAAACCAGAAGTCTTGAAAATACTTGAAACTACCAGATCCTCAGCTGATCAAAATAACTAGCATCTGCAATCTCCATCCTCACCAATCCTGCAGAACCCAGAAACAAATTACTCAGCCATGAATCTACCTCCCAGGCCTTTGTGGGTCCATGTTCCTGACTCCACTTCCCTTACTACGTGAATTTTTTTCTTTCTAATATTCTACTGACATTGAAAAAAACCTGTGGTGAAATTAAAGCTAAAAAAAAAAAATAATAATCCATGAAAATGTAACTATTGTTGCCGTTACCTCCTTGACTGATCTACCTGGCATCACCGGTTTTCCGTGGTTATGTCGTGGTTTGTCAGCCAGTTTCACACTAAGCCAGCCCTCTCCAAAAACATCTTGTGCTTTCGCTGCGAGTCCCACAGCTTCTTAAAACAACATGGGACCAGTCACTTCGCTATCCAGGGCTCTACCCAAACTGACCACCCTGAGTTTGTGCTAACCTGTCCCGAGGGAGGCAGAGCCAGAGGAACAGATAGCTCTCTCAAAGGATCCTGGTCCTTTCTGCAGGTTTCCTGACTCTAGAGATGAAGAAAGCAAAGCGAATGTGACCCTTGCAGTTGAGATCCTTTACTTGTACAAGCAGTCCTATTAAAGTTGAATGGGAACACACATCATAATAATTAAAGTGGGCATGAGTGGGCTTTGAATTGCAGGAACTCTGGGTGACCACATTTCACTTTCCCTGTCATTGACTAAGATAGAATTTCCTTCTTCTCATCAACTGGCAACTCTTTTATTTATGGATTACATCTATGCCTTGGAAGGAGGTAGAGTTACTGATAAATTTTTCCTGACAAAACATGCTGCATTTTGTTTCAGCTCCACAGATGACTGCAAGTTGATCACATCTGTTTTCCAGCAGACATCAATGTATCCAATTAGAAAGATCACAGAATATTTTAGAGGTCTTGGGATCATTTGGTCAGCCAAAAGATTCAGACTTTGAAAAAGAACAAGAAGACAAATATGGTATGTACTGTTTTTCATGGCAACCAGGGTAAAATATCTCAAAACTAGTTACACAGATATAATCCTTAGCACTAAAGGTGTATATACATGTAAAAAACAAGTTTGCTTTTTTTTACTACTATCTAAAAAATTGCAGTGGCTCAATGAGTTGCAGTCCTGACTATATCCATTGAACTGACAGGAAAGAATGTACAAAACCTTTCACAAATAACATCCATTGCTTAAAATGATGGAAATGTTATCAAAATGTAGCTCTTAGTTTTGATAAGTCTTTTTAATTTTCATCTTTAGCTCTGATACAACAAATACATTGCACAGAATTTTAAAAATAAAAATTGTTTTCCAGGATCTTTGTATTTCCAAAATAAAAATCCATGTTAATGTTTTCATTCCAGAATGTTAATGACAGCAAGAGAAACAAAATTCCTTAAGAAATACAGAGTACAAGATCTCAAGTTATCAGTTCTTAGTTCCAAAGTCTAAAAATGTCTTTGGGATATCTTTTGCAATTAATTTCTTGGTTTTTCACCAATACTTTTATTTATGATACCCTCCTGGTACTCTGATAATAACTTCACAGGGTCCAACAGTTGAATCCATGGCACCTACAATCTATACATGTAGACTGATTACCTGAGTAGGTTTATCTGTTATTGAGTTTTTACGGGTTTTAATTAAAGAAAAAAGAGAAAACAATTGTGAATTAAGGACAAAGCAAACTGAACACAAAGCCAGAAGAAACACTGGAAAAGAATGATCTTGAGAAAAGCCAAGTGAATGAATTTTTGAGCGAAGTGCTACCTGTGAAATGGCCTTTGAACTACAAGCCAAAACATTTGCCCTTGTTGCTTGCTGCCTGTTGCTTCCTTCAAGAAAACAAAACCTTGCATATCTAAGTAAACAAACAGGACTATATGAAAAATTGCATTTTCCTCTTCATTGAAGAAAATGGCAAACTCTGTAATTCTATGTCTAATCAATCAATTTTAAAAAGGAAACAGATGGCCAGTCTTCAATTTTATCATATCTTAGATAAAACTTGAAAGCTGAGAAGTTCTGTCTTCTCAGTGTCACCTTAGTGACATTCACCATTACAGCATCATCTCTTGGACTTTAAAACCCCCTCCATGGTTAAGGTTCATACTCCAGCAAGCAATTCTAGCTAAGAGCGATACCCCTTGAACTGACCACTCAACTAGCCATTATCTGACAAGTTCCTATTGCAAAACATCAGCATCCTTGGACAGATGATGACTGGAGGGGATCACAGACATGTTTTAAGTACTATGACTGAGCATCCCTCTTGTACGAACTGAACCTCAACTTTGGGATGGCCAACCCAACGTCCTAACAAATGCTAGCAGGGAGTTGCACTACAGCTTCCCTTCCAAAGGGCTTGACCTTCTTCCACTCACGGTGTTGGGACAGAGCTGTTAAACCCCTCAAGACAAAACGAGTTCTGCAAGACCTTATATATTAAACATAAATAGGTATGTTGTAGCCTTGCATGCCGTCTATTTTACTTGTGCAAGTATGTTTTTTGTTAAACACATAAAACACAGAGCAGGTTTTAATAGTTGATCAGGTGCTGTTAAAGCAAATTGCATGTTTAAATACAAAGGATGAAAGGATCTCTATTATTCTACAAATTTCTAGCAGCACCACACCTTAAAAGGAATTTTATAGTAAATTTGTAGCTTTGCAACCAGCTCATGAATGAGGGGGCGTAAAAAGGACACGTGTTCCAAGAGTAAATGCGTACCATATTTCAGAAATAATTTCTTGCTTGAACCCAGATTCCATCAATGCAGAGAACTTTGCATCCTTCAGAAGCAGGACTTTGCTGTCTTCAGCAGAACATTATTTCATTAATGAAAATAAATCAGAAATAGGAAAAAACCCAAATGTTTAAGGTACAAAATTATGTTCTTCCATAAGAGGTTTGAAGCTGGGGAACACTGTCAATGTCTTCACCAATACCTAAGCCACAGAACACCCTCTGCAAATTCAGCAGGGCAATAATTGCTGTAGAGCAGTGCAACAGGTTGCCTGCACCACCCAAGCAATAGTAAACCAAAGCTGAGTAACTCTTCTCTGTTTTCATTCGTAGGTGTTCATCTCTGAGGCAGCTGAGCTCTCCCAATAGTGCAACAAGCAGTGATGCACCAAGACCTGCTACATCTCTTCCTCTGCAGAAGATGAAATATAAGAGGATGGGTTGTGACAGTTGAGCTGAGGGGGGTGAGCTCTGTGATAGTTGGCACCTCCAGAGATCTTCACACCTGAGTCATGACCTCAGAAATGTTTTCTCTTGCATAGATCTGCTTTACCTATTTAGGAAAACTTTGTTGTGCCAGAAGAGCAAAGCTATTGAGGATTTTTTTGTGACAGGGCATTGGCCTGGCTTTGCTAAGTGCTGAGGGAATGGCATGAAGGTTCATTTTTCTTCATCCGCAAGCAGCAATCCATAAAGCTCTACATTCATATGAAGATGATACATTTCAAATGGCACAGAAAAATCAAATTGTGGAAGAAAAGTCTTCCAAAACACATCACGATCCCAAATAACTTGAAGGAAATAAGCCAGAACTTTGACCACAGAATTTATACCAAGACAAATCATGCACGATTAGCCAAAAATTACAGAAAATATTCTAGTATGTTCTTTCCTACGTTTCCATTGCATCTAAATTTCAGTTAGTGTAAAAAGACAGAAATTTCTACTTGCAAGCTAGAGAAATTTCCTGGACTCAAAACCAGAGTGTGTCTTTAAGCACTTGATCAAATTTATGCCTCCAAAAATCCTTTCACAAGTGGCAACCTATATTATTCCTTTATTTTCAAATATACAGGAATTTTCAATACCCAGGTGTAAATAAAGCCTAGTTTGTTTTTCTCACTCACAACATATCCAAATGCTTCTGTTGTAGAAAACTCTAGGTTTTCAGTGGCATTAAATTGTATTGTGAGAAGAGTATTTTCTCACATTTGGAAACTAGGAAGGCTTGCTGCTTTTTCTGTTCCTTCCTGCCATCTGCAAGATCTCATGTGGGGTAAAAATGGGAAATTACTTGAGAAAATCTTCAGCTTTCCTCAGTTTTCTTTAAATATCATCCTCAGCTTTTTACCTCATGATTTACATAACAAGGAGACTGTGCTGTGTTATTACATCAGTTTCATTTCTTCAGGGGAAAAAGGCTCCAGATGTATTTGACAAAGACCTTAGTGAAAATATCCCATTTTTGTAACATCATTCTCTAGATCAACTGTAAAGACACACTGTTGATTTTGGCTACAGGCTTAGGAGTGGACAGATGCTGCCACTTGATCTAAGCAGCTGCCTCCTCATTACTCCTTCCAACTTCTTTGTCATGGAGAGAAGCACAAACTCCTAATGGATCCACAACATGAGCCCCGATTCATAAAACCTGGCAGATGACTCATCTGATAAAAATCACCATTGTAAAGCTATTGAAGGAGTAAAGGGAGGAAAAAAAAACCCCAAACCACCACATTTAGCCTTCCTCAGAGAGATTACTTCCTTTTGTCAGAGTGTTTTTCTTCAGTCATATGGGAATGAAATTATACACAAGTACAGAGTGTGCTGGATCCTGACACCTCAGCTCTGGTGGGACAGCACTGCCAGGAGGTCTAATAGAAGTTACTCAAGGTGAGAAAGGTGGTAAAAGCCCTTCCTGTCCTTGTCAAAAGCACTAGTGACATGTAAAAATGAACAACGCATGATTTAGTCTAGTTTTAGAAGTAAAGACACTATTAATTTTACTAGAGTATTTGCTGTTTGATTCAACTCATCACAAAAATTTGATAACACTGAATTACTAGCCACTACCACAACCAGCAGGAGGAAGCTTTTTCATCACAAATAAAGCATTATCAGAGTCTAAGGCTAGGCCAACCACTAAATTTTGACTGATGCTTTGTTATTCCCTCACCATCCTCCCAGGGAAAGATAACAAGGAAACCAGGGACAGAAACTTTGAGGTTGGAAAAGACTTGAACCAAGTTAATGAAAAAAACCAATAATACCAACGATAATAATAAAGATGCTAAACTACATACAGGGATATATATATATATAAAAAATAAGTATGCAAACATGCTCAAAGATACAAGAGAATACATTAATGCTGGACCCACACCATCCAGATGACAACAAGGTCCCAAGCAGGAAAAAAAAGTCCCAGACTGGACTCAGTAGCTGACTAGAGATACCCACGCACAGAGCCCTGATAACAGTCAAAAAATTCCTCTAACAAAACCAAAACCCAACACAAAAGTAGCTGTACCATTCCTACCTGGAGAGGAAGGGCAACACAGCCTGTCCCATTGAATAGTGCTCCTCCACAGTGTGAAAACAGGAGGCAGGAATATCAGGAGCACAAGGAGTGAAGATGCCCAGCCAAGAGCACTCCTCCCAGCACAGTAGCACTAAAAAGCCCAGGACTTGCCTTAGGGGCCCTTATATACCGAGCACCATGGGAAGGAACACTGTGATTGGTCCATTTGTGTCACATGACCCATCCTCTCCTCCCCATAGGCACAGCTGCCACTGATCCAGGCAGTCCCAGAGAGCTTTTATCCTGGTGACCTCAAACCAGGACAAGCAACTTTGTTGATTCACTTTTATACCCTCATACTGGTCACAGAAGTGGAAAAAATTAATTAAAATATGTACTTTTAAATTGTTAGCAAATTGTTCTAAGTAGCACGATAATGCGTGTGGCAAAAAATGTGTAAATTAGTTCCCTGAAATACTTCAAGTTGCCAAAGCTGTTGCAAAGTAGATGAATATACACAGTTAGGTAGATGAATAGCTTGTAAAAGGAAATAACTGAAATATCTTATTTATTAATTGATGTCTTAAGAATGGGTGAATAATTCTTGTAGATGCTGACATATCTGTATCATGTTTGTGCCACAGTCTCTGCTCTCTGGGTGCCATTGTAGGACTGATATTTTTTTGTAAATGGCTGGAGTTATAAATGGGATATGGACTGTCATGTTCCCATACAATAAACATTGTACTTTTCATCTAGAAACTCAGTAAAGACACCTAGAATGATACAAGGATATGCAGTGATTATAACATACAAATATGGTACTGGGCAAGCCAAAGATACATTATTTTAATATTTGACACATGCTGTCCTGCAGAATTAGACCCTGTTAAAAGGTAAAAAATTGCACTTATTACTGTCTACTGGATTCGTCACAACTGTTCTGATCCCTGTTGCTGCACAGGAGATGTGGTATTTGCCCTTAATTGCATTATTTGAAAGCCTTAGAAGAGGGTACTCTAATGATTAAATCGATGTAAACCAGGTTTCAGAGCCAAAATAATCAAAAGTCTGACCAAGGCAAATGTTCTCAATAAACTGAGCTTGCCAAACAAAAGTGCTAATTAACACCTGATTCTAATTTGGTCATTGTGAAAGTGTGGCAATGGAGCCCTACAATTTTGCAAGTGGAAATAACACTGCTTCTCTCCATTGGTAGATTGTGTGAATTGCCCTCATGGCCAAAATTCCTCCTTTTGATTCACTCTGGGGAAAATCCATCAACGTGGTGGCAGCTGTACTCAAATTGCACAATCCTTCTCTATCTAAGGATATTTACCATTCCTTGGTGTTTTCCCGACTGCAACGATTCTGAATGAAATTTTCTCCTGCTTGACATTGGTCTTAATTGAAAATTTTCAAGATATTAAAGTTTAAAATACCCCGGTGACTACAAAAGGCAAACCCAAGGAGTCACATTCCCCCTTCATACTTCCTGCTATGATTGTTCCAGATTTTAGGAGGAAGGACACTCTT
>NW_009728421.1:84531-93986 GCF_000703405.1 Apaloderma vittatum
ACACACACCTGAAAGCTCAGCACCTCCTGTGTACTGCATCAAGTCCTGCATTCAGCAAGACACTCAAAAGCACACGCGTTAGTATGTGACTAATTCTTGAAGTCACTGAGCGTTTGATCGGTCACCTGAATAATTAAGGATTTTCCTTTGTGTTGTTCTTTACCCTCTTCATAGCTAGTGAGGACACACGACAGCTCCAGCCAAAATGGGACACTACATGGTATCTTTGTTGGCATGTCCAACCGAATGGCCAACACTGACTTTGCAAACAGAAAAGGACTGGAAGGGCTGCTCTCTTCCCTGAAGTAGGTATCGAGTGTGTCCAGTACACACTCTTCTGTGGACAACTGGAACACTTCAGATCTTGGGACCATTAATCTAGTGTCATCTCTCAATTTTACTTTTTTTTTAGAAGGACGCATTCAGTGATACTCTCACATTTCTCTGCACAAAGGAATGATTCACCTTCCCACTTTGAAACAAAATGGCACTGTGCAAAATAAAGTTACTGCTACCTTAGACCTAAAAGTTGTGACAATTCTCATGATATTCCTAAAAACACCATGCACTTGATCTTCATGTGCAACAAACATAATTACCAAGGCATACACTATATGAGGCTTTTTCAAAGACAAAGCTTCCTAAATTTAACTTCTAGCTGATTGTCAGTGAATTTGGTTATAAAATCAACACCTTAGGTATCTGATCTACACAACAGCTACGTTATGCCATCGACTGATTTTTCTTTTTTAATGGCTTACTCAGTCTCCCATTTAAAAAAAAAAAAAGAAAGCTAAATTCGTAAGTGCAGGGTCTGCAGAAATATTTGCAAAGGCTCGTAAGCATTTTATTACCTCTGCAGTGCAAATGTATTTGACTGTGTGTTTAAAGCAACTGCAGTTTGTTCTTAATAAGAGTGAATTTGCACTATAAATTGCATCCCCTCTTTCGAAACAATGCTTCCTTTATCTACTTGAGTTCAAAAGCGCCTACCAGGGAAACGTAACTTATCTGTTTCATCTTAAAACTGGAGCTGCCTGTCAAGCTTTGACAATCTTCAGATTCTTTTGGAAATAGGAAGCAACCCATTGTGTTCAAATTTGCTCTTAGTGACAGCTGATCCCACAGGAGCATCTAGTTAGAAAATAATTGATAGCACTTGAAACAGAAAAGATTGTAAATCAGGTATGACAAGTTTGCATTCGAAGGCAGTGCTAAAACTAATTGTCCGGTTAAGAAATCAGCTTCAAAAGAGGAAAAAACTCAAGGGGAAGGAAATGAGATGTTTGTTTATTGCACATACACTTTCATTCTGACAATATTTTCCTTTTAAAAGGCAGGTCTGGAATAAGCAGTACATTAAAGGGATGGGCCCAAAGCAAAACCTCTAAACCGAATACTCCAAACTTTATGACTCAAGCCCATCTGTAGTTTGTTATAAACAAGTCATAAGGCATAAATGAAAAAATCTGGATGCGGAAGGGTAGAGGCTCGATCCTGCTACTATTGAAGTTAACAGAAAATCTCTTGCTGACTACAGAGGACTTTGGATCAGGCATTAAAATTCCAAAGTAATACTGGCAAAGCTTCAATCGTGTGAGTGTGTGTGCGCGCGCTTGTGTGTATATATGTGTGTATATATATATATACACACATAACCCAATATTAGAAATTTTTAACCCTGACTCTTATATCAGACTATGCCACCGGATGTCAAAAATTAAGATAACATGGGAGGAAGTTTATTTTGATGAGGAAATCCTTAAATGCTGTTGAAAATATGCTTGGAATTGTTAATTAGTATGTAGGGGCTTTGGAGGAAATGATATCTTGCAACTTGACCATCATCTTTTTGCCAGGTTTCCCTTCGATTTATCTCTTATCTGCAGGAAACTGTCTCACAGCTTCTGAATCTGCTGTTGGCTAAAAAGAGAAAAAGGACAATGACTCATTGTTGGGCAACAGGACAAGTTCTATTTGGATTCTAAAATTCCACTTCAATGCTAGTTAATGTCAGATCTAATGTACTTCAGCCCATCCAGGGGATATCCAGGGTGGGCTCTAAAACTAACCAAAAGTGAAAGTTCCTTCATAAAAACAACAAACAGCAAATTAAAAGAAGATCTAATACCAGAGGGATGAAAACACTGAGTAATGCGAAGAGCATCTGCTGTATTTTCTATGACTAAGGCATCAAAAAGTCCTCGTTAATAAATAAAAGTACTGTAAACAGGCAAGTAATTGGTGGCACGATGCAGTAACTGATACCCACCAAGGTTATTGCTGGCCAGAGAATATCAAGCACGTTGCTTGCTGTAACTCCTACTTGAAGGACTGTTTTCATGCCCAGCTGAGCGACGCAGGATCCCTTACTCTGCAGCTTTTAGTGAGGGCTGGCAGTGAGCAGTTTTAGCTATAGGAGGTGGGAGAGGTCGCTGTATCTAGCATCCACAACCAGGAGCAGGGTCCGGGGAAGCAGCCAGGCGGAATATTTGAGCATCCCAGCCCCTGGGCTGGAAGTCAAGCCCGTATGTAAATGCTGAGCTTAAGGAAGTGCTGGAGGAGGAACGAGGTGATTGCTGTGCCAGCACTAATGAGTACATCAACGGAAGGATTAAGAAAGGATGGGGACTTGCTGCTCCCAGTCCATCTCCTGCAATGATTGTTTCAGTGCTCAGAGGTGTGGCCTGATTTGGGTAGGGATTGAAAATTCAGCGGCTTCTCCAAATATTACATAAAAGGAAAGAATTACATAAAAACACGATCTAACCGTGTAAATATTTTTTCCAGTTTCACAGACCAAATCCCAAGCATGTCATGTGTCTCACATTTTTAATTCCCCCGGCTCTCTTTCCCCAGTGCTGAGCTAACATCTGAAATAAGAGTACACAATCAGTATGTTAATAATCAAGGAGTCTGCTCACTGCATTATACAGACTTCAGAGGAATTTCTTCCACTGTCTGATGAATATTATAAACAGGCCCGTTTGCATTAACAGAGCCTTATGTAGCAAATCCAAAAGTGACAAACCAAACAGCTTTAAGTGGTTACATTCCATCGCCAAATGTCCCGAGTATCAAACATCACTAGGAACCTGCATCCTGGCTGCATGTGAGGAAAACAAAGAGGCCCACAGTGAGTTGGACTAGACGCTTGGTGTTGAAGCAGATGACTATGACGAGGTTTCTTAACTGCCAAAGTGACACTGCAAATGCAATCTGGTATTGCAGCTGGAGAGCCAGAAATATCGTATCAGTTACCAAGAGGGAAGGCATTTATTCTTGAGAGCGACATGTCAGGAAGGCTTTACATCTGAGTCATTATCTTTGACAGCAAGTGTGTCCACCAGCGAGCCGAGCGGCTGAGCTTCTGCAAAACATTTCAGCGAAGTTTTAAGATCGAGGATCAACCCATACCCGATTCACTACTCCGTGAAGTCAAAGGAAAGGTCCCCTTGCTGTGGCCTGACGACTGATCCCCAGAGGGCAATTCTTGAACTCAGAAATGGTATTAAAAATTCCAAGTGCATGGCCAAACTGACTGAATTATCACCCGAAACCTAACATTTTAGGCAAACTAAATGAGTAGGCACAGCTCCTTCCCCATCCTGCTTACAGTACATCATACACAAGGGCAACAAGGCGGGGAAGGAACAGCAGGAAAGGAAAGATGAGAATCATGTGAATGCTCCCAAGACTAGTAGGGTTTTTCTTGTGTATGTCGCGACAGTTTCTGTGAGCTGGCTGTAAGACTGCCAGATTTTTCCCCCGTTTTATTTTTTTCTGAGCTCTCTTCCCTCTCCTTAGCTGCTTGGGAGACTGGGAATCCTCCTGGAGCACACACCTCCTTGCTGCAAATCATCCTCAGCAGACTCTTATGTGCAGAGGTAGCAAGGCTGCAACCCTGAAGCACAGCAGGCTCTCAGGTAAGGCTGGTGCATTTTAGGAGAGAGAGGGCTGTGTGCCTGCAGGTCTCTTCATTTCTCATTAGGTAACTGGATGCAAATTCAAGTTCAGGCTATTTTGAACGGAAGGACTGTCTTTTCCGTGACCACCATCCACCACAAGATTTGCACACCTTTGGCGTAGGGAGGACTGGACCAGAAACGTTGGGAGAAGGAGTTTTTTTTATTCATTCATTCATTCATTTGCTGTTTATTTCAACCAAGTCACTTGGGTTTTCAAAGTGGGCCTGGAAACTGTGAAGGAATAGTCTTTCTCATGAGATTTCCTGTTGGTGCTGCATCCAGTAGCACCGGAAATATCACAAGAATAGCTTTTCTTGTGGTATTTTATTACTTCTGCTTCTGCTCCTGGCTGGAACTGGGAAGTACAGGGGTGTATGGAAATGAAATATAGTGGTCAGAGGAGAGCCTGCCAAACATTTGGAAACAACAACAGCAAGAAAGGTCATTCGCTTAAGTCTCAGGAACTGTTTCCAAACTGCTCCTATTTTACTCAGACACATTTACATGACGCTGCTTTCGAAAGTCATTCACCTGAGGCTGGCATCACACAGACATTGAAACCTCTACTATTTGTGGTTCAGCTCTGAGTACTGCTGGTAAGTTCCTATAGAGAAGTGACTTCTGCTTCCTAAAATGTTTAACTGACACAATCCATCATCGCAGTGGGTCCAAGCAAAAAAAACCACAACAACCAACCAACAAAAAACTAACATCCAGCCACAACTCCTAGTTGCACTGCCTTTATTTAATATTACAGCAGCATGCTTGGCCATATTAGACAATATACAAATCTTCGCATATACTTTCCTTGATCAAAAAAGGACCTATTGCTCTAAATTTATCTCCTGCTCAAAATTGTTTTGACAACTGCTTTGTGCAGACAAAATCTGTCTAGCAATTGTTTGTAAATACACATCACAAATACTCTTTCAGCTTTCTCAGCCACTTTGGTGGCAGCAATGACTAAGCAGAATAAGCAGCTGCTCACAGTTCTCCCCCAGCCACGTTTGCCCTGAAGGCATAATAAGGCAGCTCGGGGGCTGATCCAGATGGAAGGGAATGGCTCGGGCAGGAGTGGACACCCAGGAGCAGTTAGGAGGAAGGGGAAAGCTAACAACAGCTCAAGCCAGCAAAAGCTGTTTGGCAATTTACACCCTTGGCATTGCCCTCAAAACTACCTAAACCTCATGGGACTGTCTCCATTTCCTGTTCGGTTGATGTAATCTTTACCAGTTACTCCTGCTTCTTCCTGAAGTGAATTCTCCTTCACTGCAAAACTAATTTCATTCCATTATTAAATGAGTGCTGGCTGTTCATTAACACTTTGCCTTCCTGAACAAGCTCTATTTGCAAACAAGTCAAAGTGAAAAAGGGGAATGAACACAGATGAAGAGAAATTCAACTTAAAAGCCAGAAGATCCTCTGAGTTTGTTTCCCTGATTATGTGACTGTCATTCTAAGAGTACTTTGCTCAGTTTAGGTTGGAAATGTGAAAAAATGTATTTTGCTACAGATATGCCAATGTCATAAAGAACAATCATGAGCTCTTTCAATTCCTTTTTTTTGCAAGAGACACAGGATACTTGTCTCACTCATGAATAATTACATTGAAGTTGAGGGGCCTCTTTCATAATGATAAAGATAAGATAGATATGGCTCAAGAAGGCTGTCCTTCTTCTTCTGGTGTTTTGGAGACCTAAAGACACAAACTGACAGAGGAAAAAAAAAAGGAGCAATAGTTGGTTCCATATTCTCTACAATAAAATGGGACCAAATTCTGCAGCGACGACCTGTACAAGCATGGCAGAAAAAAAAATTCTTTTAGAGTAATAAAATCTGTTTCATTCCTCACTCCCTCACAAGTCCACGGATATTCCGAAGCACTGCAAAGTAATTATTGTTGTAAAATACCTTGGTTATCATTAAGGACGTTGTTGTTGCACTCTTCAGCTGCTATGGCTCCACTCCCAGATGTCTGCTCTTGTGCTTTTGTCAGTCACCCTGCACAGATTTTTCTCCTCACTTTCTGTAAAGGAAGAAGACACTTTGAAACCAGCTTCACTGGTTTTCCTTACTACCTCCCCAGCCACTTGCACAGGCAGCCAAGTCACCAACCTACTCCTCTCTTGCTTCTCCCTACCTTCAAATTGATCCTGACACCATATCCCACAGTTTCGCTTGTGCTCTGAGCCGAGGAGACACATCAAATCTAATTACCTCCTGCTACAGGGAAAGGGGGAGAATGACAGGCAAATTCAGGTAGATCCTTGTGTTGCAGAAGGATGAGCAGAAGGAAATGTTAGAAGCCAGTTCTGACAAAACCTTTATGTTCTCTGTCTTCTTATTAAAAAAAGAAAAAAAGAAGAAAAGGAAAAAAAAGAAAAGAAAAAAGCAGCCGGCATCATTCACTCATATAAACAGGAAAGGTCAAATCCCTTCTGTCTCAAGTTCTGAACTATTTTGAGCTGACACCATTCAGTGATATTTGGGCCATATCTAATGGCAACCTGTGCACTTCTTGCATACCTACAGTTTTCACAGTATTTGAAGCTGGGACACTAAACTGTGATTCTGTGGTAAGAGCGAATTGCACTGTATGCTCTGTTGTTGTAGAGTTGTATAATAGAGATACAATTTGTAGGAACGCAGACGAAAATTCGGGGATCATTTAGAAGTAAACTGAAAGACATTCTAAAACACGAGCAAATGAAATCTGATGAAGGACTAAAGATTACAGACAAGAAAAACCCCACCCAAGTCTTCTGTATTTCAATGCCCTTTCACATACATAATAATTTGATACTGACATAAAACATTGTAAAGATGCACATCTAAACCTTCAGGATCATGCAGCAGCAACCTTCACTGAGGGTGCAAGAATCACAGAATCACAGAATGTTAGGGGTTGGAAGGGACCTCAAAAGATCATCTAGTCCAACCCCAATACCCATCATTATGGCAGAACTGCAAAGCAGCTTGATGGTCTTTTCCTTTCCTTTTTCCTTGTTTCTTATTCAAGTAAAACCATAAGGATCTGCAAGGAGAATTTTAAAGTCAAGTGGAGTTTTGACTAAAAAATACCTCATGAAATCTCTTTTACTTGGCATCTGCCACAACTGAGCGAAAGTCTGAAAATTCATAGCTGGGTTATATGCATCCACTTTAATTTTATTTCACAACAGTGCATAAAATGAAAATACTGGGTAGAAATGGGTGGTCCAGTTGAGTATAGCTGTCCCCTTCCATGATATTCCTGAAAAAGCCTGAACCAGTAACTGTTTTTCATGTTGCTTCACAACACTGAAGTGTTAATAGCACACTCACAACAGAAAGTTTTCAATGTGCCTTAGTAACTATTGTGGTCGGATAGTCAAAAGTTTGAACAGCTGCAGATTCCGTGTCCAATCTCCAGCCACATTTTTGACAGACCTCTTAGGCTTGCATAATAAATACAGAAAAGCTTAAGCAAAGACACTGACTATCATTATCAACATTATTACACGAGCAGGTTGCAAACCACTCAGCATCCTAAAACGTGTCATTAGACTAAGATGTTTTCCTGGCATTTTGGTCCGTTTTCTACCGGCAATCCTGACCGTAAGTACAAGCCTGAAAATTGTGGTTGTACCCAGATCTCAGATTGTGCAAAAGTGACATGGAACCACTCTAAATTCACCTGCTACTGGGGCTCAAAGCTTTGCTGAGAGTCTTTTGCTGACTTTGTCCCATTTAAAAATCGAAGGACGATTTCTTCCACGTGACAGTTCTCAAAATGGTAACATAATTGAATTAAAAATTAAAAATAGGTGCAAGCTGCAAAGCTCAGGTTTGCCAACAGGCTGAAAACTTTAATGAAATTCAATATGTTGACTGAATGATTCATAACACAGCCAGAAGCAAAGTGGGGGCTGGTTTGGCCAATTCATGGAAAGAAGTGAGTCATGTGTGAGTCTGGATTCAGTTATATATTTCTCTGGCATTTGGGAATGTTTGGGTCTGAGATTTGTGTTGAAATTTCAGCTACCTATTATTATGATTTTAGTATCTATGTTTAATTCTTTTCTAACACTTCAGTGGAACACAGGTTTTCAATTAACTCAGTGCTCTCTACTTTTCAAAGTAGTAACTGTATATTAGAGGATAAAGAACTAGAAAAGGCATGGAGAGTCAGCCCACAATAAAAGTTCTGCAGTGGATTAGAGCTTGTTGAGGTCCTGGCCCTCTGAGCTGTAGCCACCCCAGCTAAAGCATGGGACAGAATTTGGGTTTGATTCCCAATAGTCTCATAAAATTATTTCCATATTGCATTATATGTAAATGAAAGCCCAAAAATAACACTCTTATTTCCCAGGAGAGTTTCAAAGATAGATTAATGTTTACAAATAATATAGATTTTAGGGGAGGGGGGAGGAAATCTAAGGAACATTCAGGTGACCGAAGAAAAACAGCAGAGAATCTTCATTCCACGTCTGGCAAACTACATAAGGACGTGCTTAACTTTGAGAATGTGCGTGAATCTATCGAGTAAAAAGGAGCAGAAGCCCACAGTTAACTACATACTTTGGTGCTTTTTTTAAATATGGAAAATTAACAGGTATAACGGAAAAGTGTGGAGGTTACATACAGTCTTAGCTGGGCATGGCAAACAGACTGCATCTTCAGCATTCCTTCACCAGTCTCCAAGCCTGGCACAGCCTTGTCTTTACTGCTGAGTCACTTTTGTCACTTGTCAAATACTGAATATACTCAGAGGATGATCACAGCAGCAACATCCAGGTCCCTGAAGGAGAATTTGTCTCTCCTCAAGGACAGATGAAGAGAATGGTGGAACAAGCCATACCATGAAGAAGCCCAGATCGCAACCCTGGATGCAGGACTTTGGCATGGGGAGGGGTGTTTGGACTCTACCTGAACTTTGCTGCTCCTGCTCAGCCAGATGAAATGAAATTGAACTGGAACATGTCCTGAAGCAGCACAGCCAGCAGCCACAGGCTCTACACTGTCCCAGCTCAGCTCTGCAAAAGCTCTCACAGTTATTTAAGGAACATTCTTTTCATATACTTGAAAGAAAGCAATTCACAGCCTGCAAAATTATTAGTACTGCGCATCTCGGGACCTAACACATTTTGGATTTGGTTATCAGCTGCAGTAAAATCAACATCTTATAAGCATCTATTCTTATGCCATATTTGTAAAAGTTGAAATGCTATCACCAGAACAAATGCTTCTTTCATTGGCTTTCTGGAAACATAAAGTTCATTTAAAGCCCAGAAAATTAAATTGTGCTTGTCTGGGAGACAGCATGTAGACAAAATCTGCTTCAAAAGTCTGAAGGCCCCTGAGTCAGAGGGAAGTTCAATTAATTTGTCAGAGAACTGAAAACAGATGATTTCAATCGGCACCAAGGAAAAAAAAAGCCTTCACGGCAGGCGCGCTCTGGCAGAGGCAGAGTTTGATTTCCAGCGCGCAAACAGGCGGCCCCGAAGG
>NW_009728422.1:0-3443 GCF_000703405.1 Apaloderma vittatum
TGCCCTGGGCAGCCTGTGCCAGGGCTTGGCAGCCCTTTCAGCAAAGAATTGTTTCCTAATTTCCAATCTAACACACCCCCCCCTTCCCCCGGCACAATTAGAGGCCATTTCCTCTTGTCCTATCACTTAACTGTGGGAAAAGACCAACACCCACCTCGCTACAGCCTCCTTTCAGGGAGTTGTAAGGTCTCCCCTCAAACTCCTTCTCTCCCTCAGCTGCTCCTCAGAGGACTTGTTCTCCAGATCCTTCACCAGCTTCACTGCCCTTCTTTGGAGACACTCCAGTAGCTCAATGTCTTTTTTGGAGTGAGGAGCCCAAAACTGAGCAGTGTTCAAGGTGCAGCCTCACCAGTGCTGAGTGCAGGGGAACAATGCCTGCTCCTGCTGGCCATGCTATTCCTGATCCAGGCCAGGATGCCGCTGGCCTTCTTGGCCACCTGGGCACCCTGCTGGCTCATGTTCAGCCGGCTGTCCACCAACACCCCCAGGTCCCTTTCTGTCAGGCAGCTCTCCAGCCACACCTCCCCCAGCCTGTAGCGCTGCGTTGTTGTGACCCAAGGGCAGGACCCGGCACTTGGCTTTGTTGAACCTTAGCCTCAGACCGATCCAGCCTGTCGAGATAGCTCTGCAGAGCCTTCCTACTCTGCCCAACTTGGTGTCGTCCTCCTCCATGGTCTCCTGGAGCACCTCCACCCACAGGAAGAGGGGGAGCTCCTTTCTGGCGCTGGTGGCCCCAGCTCCACCATGGGGACAAGTATCCAGTGATACTTGCTCTGAGATTCAAGGCTGTTGGGTCCCATCCTGCCCTGGCGGCTGTGCCTGTGGGCTGGGGTCACCCTGGGCTGCAGCACACAGCCCCCATTTCCCCAGCAGGAACAGCAGCATTCCCAGCAGGCTCCTCCTCTCCTCTCTTCCCTCATTAATGCACTCAAATCTTTCAAGGGCTGCCCTGGCTTCGGTGACCTGCCTGGGCAAGCATCTGGCCTCACAAGGTTCTTCTTGCAGGGTTGATATCACTCTTCAGCCACCAGAACAGAGATGTCCATCCATGGGCACTCCAGTATTCTGGCCACCTCCACTGCTCTTGTCCGACCTGCAGGCCTTCTAGATTTTGAGTCCCTGAGAGACTCACAGGGCTGGGGATGGGATGGCACTCAGCATGGTGCCAAGGTTTGGAGTCTCCCTCCCTATCCCAGGGCTGCCCAAGCTTTCCCTTCCAGAAGCAGGGCACAAGGGCCAACTTCTCTCATGGTCTCAGGCAGAGGCACATCAGGAGTTGTGCTGGAGGTCTCTAGACTGTGCGGTGCCCACTGACAAGGTGAGTGCAGGCTCCTGGGGGCTGGCAATGGCCCTCAGCTCCGGAATGGAACTCTTCTTTCTCTTCAAAACCTCTGGGGCTGTTTCATTTCAGAAGCTCTCTAGCCAGGAGCTCAGTTCCAAGGCCTCGCTGGAGCTGGCCCACAAAGACCAGTGCAGGCTGAGCTGTCTGCTGGAGCAGCACAAGGCCATGGGGATCCATGTCAGCCAACCCAAGAGCCCACTCCAGCAGCACGGTGAGCCCTTACATCCCCACCATGCCAGGCAATTGTGCCAGATCGCACCACCAGACCTTTGCCAGGACACTCAGCCACGCCAGATGGGTCCCTCCGACCAGTCAAATGTTCAGGTCTGTGGTCTGGCCCTGAATTTTCCCATCTTGTGATTGTCCCAGGGCCACCAGGAGCCACAGGCAGATTCCACGCCCCACCACCCAGGTCTCCATGCAGCTTCACCTGTTTTACGGGCAGGTACCTTGCTCCAAGGTTGGGAACAGATCCCCTTCCAGGGGAGACACGTTCCAGGGGAGACGCAGGCTGCGCTGCACACCCCAACTCACAGACCATCCCCGCTGCCAGCAAGACTCCACACTTACCTCAATGTGCTCAGGCCACCACAGTTAGCACACAAGGCCCACAGCCCCAGCTTGCTCATGATGCCACCACCTCAGCCCAGTCCCCCTCAGTGGGGCAGGACTGAGGGACATAGCTCCAGCACAACCCCACAGTGCCAGCACCAGCTCCAGCCCTTGCCCCAAGCCTCTGCCGAGGCTGTACAAGAGGCAGCCTACAATGCTCCTACAATGTTTATTTTAGCAACACAAATAAGAGATTGAAATTAATTATTGACTGGTGAGAGCAGGGATGCAGGGGCACAGCCGCATAGGGAGAGGGCTTGGCAGGGATGGTGACCTTCAGGGGACCTGGCCCTGTCATCCAGTGAAGAGGTGCCAGATCACAGGACCTGTGGGTGTCACACAGGGAGCCCAAGGTCTCGCTGCAGCCCTGCTGTCAGCCTGTCCCTGCTCCTGGTGGGGTCTCACACCCACAGTTGATGGGGTGGGGTAGAGCCAGGCTGGCTTCTGCTGAGGCTGAGCCCTGCCACGTACCTGGCCAAAGGCAGCTGGCAGTCACAGCATGGCTGGGAAGGGGTGTTTGGAGCAACACACATACAGCAGAGACTCCTGCTAGGAGCCACTGCACACACAGAGCTGCTCAGAGAGGGGATCCTGAAACACCCCAGGCCCAGGCCAGCCTTCCCTGCATCCCACTGCTGCTGCGAACGAAGCAAACACACCGGGTTCAAAGCAGAAGAGCGTGTATTGCAAGCGGCTGCGGCGCGTCCGGAAAGACTTCCAGCCACCGGGAGAAAAGAACAGAGGAGTTAAAAACGATCCCAGTCTCTAGGGTTACACTGTGTCATGCAAACAGCCCTGGGGCAAACCCCATCCCAGGAGGGCTCAGGGAGGGTGTGCTGGTCCAGCCGGGCCACTATGGCTCATCCCCTGCTCCCCACCCCAGGGCTGGGTGAAGGCCCAGGGACCTTCCCGGGACCCAGCACCCCCCAGCCCTGCTCACCAACGAGCATGGTGCATGCAGGGTGGGGGCTGCGACCAAGCAGGAGCAGCTCTTCTTCTCTCCCCCAACACTTACAAAAAACCAACCAAACAAAAAACCTCCAAGCCCCGTGGGGTGTCTGTCCCCCATGTGATTGAGGGGGGCCAAGGGATGGGGAAGGAAATATTCAGGCACAACCCACTCTGCCTGGTTGGGTGGCCCAGGGGACCATGAAGAAGAGAGCTCCTCTGTAAATGTCACTCGCATGCAAACTTCGGTGTCCCAAGAGAGGAGGGGGTGCTTTCTCCCTGGCAGCGGCAGAGTCCCAGGCAGACGCCAGCACCAGCCCCACATCCCACGCAGCTTCCCGCTGTCTCTGGGGAGCTCCGCTGAGCTCAAGGACATGAAAAAAAAACCCATGCAAGGCAGTTATTTGCTCGTGTGTCTCAGTGGCTGCCAGACGCCTTGGCAGCAGAGTTCCTCTCCTCTTTGGGGAGGGGGGAAAAAGAAAAAAATATATATATTTATATGCAGGGGTCCCTGCCGTGTTCACTCTTCGCCATGGCCTCA
>NW_009728423.1:0-4186 GCF_000703405.1 Apaloderma vittatum
ATGTCTCGGGCTCTGTTTCTCGCAGCCCCTCGGCACAACCCGGCCTTAAAGCCCGGGAAGGGGGCAGGCCGAGGCCGTCACAGCGTTGGGCACTTGTCGTTCCCATTGTTTGGCCTCAGCGTTAAAGCTTAAGGAGATGAAAACGAGAATTTGATGTGAGGGAACAAGTGCTGGAAAGTGCCACCAGTCCTTGGCGTTCTGTCGTAACTTTTTTTATCCGTGCAGTTCCAAAAAAGCTTCCAGGCTCTCTATGGATCCTTTCTCCTGCCTGAAACCCTCAAAAGGGTAAGCAGCAGCTGTGAAACGGCACGTGCAGCCGTATCATTTCGAAATGGGAAAGGAAGAATGACAAACTGGGGAAGGTGACAGGAACTCGCTGTCCCGTCAGCCACGGAGCAGCCGGGCTGTTGGGGGAACACGCCAGAGCCTGCAGCTCCTCCACCAGGGGTTTCCCAACTTTTTGTTATCACCCTATTTCTGTCATTCCTGGGAGATCTCCAGCTTGATTTCTGTGGAGTTCGCGTCCCGTTCCAGGTCTGACCCTGGAGCTGCAGCTGGTCGTTAAGCAGAACCGTCTCGCTGGTGCTTTGCCTCCCGGTCAGACAGCCGGAGGGGGGGGAACGGGGTGTGAGGCTGGGCTCTCCCTCTCCCCCAGGGGTGCTGGGTGCCAGGGCAGCAGCTCTCGGGGTGCGCTGGGGTGAGGCTGCCGTCCTCGCACAGCCTTGGCCCGAGAAATGTTTGACCTCGAAGTGTCCTTAACTCTGCCTTCACGTATATGGTGATGGAGTACTGCGTGTGCGGGATGCAGGAGATGCTGGACAGCGTCCCCGAGAAGAGGTTTCCAGTTTTTCAGGCTCACGGGTAAGTGCGGTTTTGTTCCTCGGGCTGCGTTAGCCCCTTGCCGCTGCGCTCTCTCAAATTGGAGAGCGTGTTCTGCTCTGTTGCTGAGCCTGCTGGCTGCACTTTAAAGTAGAGCTGGCTTGGTGTAATAACTGTAACTGCATCTTCAACATCCGTGGAAAACATGAAAAACTAGTGAGCGGTGGCAGGGATAGCCCTCAGGTTCTGGGAATTAAAATCACCTTTCTATTGAATTCTCTGTTACTTTTTTTTTTACTTCACGAGGTACATGACAGCCCTTCCTGGCTCCTTTCCTACAGCTCTGCTGCTCAGCGGAGGGATCCGTAAGGACTTGCCCTGCCTAAATGAAGGCAAGCATTCGGTGTCCGAAAAGGGATTAAAGGTCTTTGGATGGATTAAGGATTGGCAATAGCCAGCCTGATCTGTTGGCTTGTTTGGTTAGTAGGCAGGATCAGCTGAAGCCTCTTTCACTCTGCAAGTAAAGGAACCTTAGAATTCTGGAAAGAGAAGCAAGAAGACTGTCGTGTATATCGGATCAGTGCAGGGTGGCAAACCTGTGGTAACGGTGTAATTTATGATCGTGTTTCCCTTTTGTTTAAAAAAGGGCTCTGAGATCACAGGTAGCCTAAGGGAGGTACAGGCACATGAAGTCAAGTATTACTTCTGGGTATTATGAGATAAAAAACTTGGTGCACAGTCATCGCCAGGCCGTCAGCGTTTGATGCCTTAGCCTAGACTAAAGCAGGTGTCAGAATTAACGCCCAGCTCTGAGCCAGCACCGTGCTGGGCACTGAGGAGCGACGCAGGATTGGGAGGAGCGGCCCGGAGCACGTGCTGCAGAGCTCTGGCGGGTAACTTGTGGCTTTGTCAGCAGATGCAGTGCTGTTCCCTTATATGTCACAGCTCAGGCTCAAGTTCCTCGTCAAAGGTTCATGTATTTCCAACTTGTTTCCAGTAACAGCACCCTTTGCTCTGTGTGTTACCAGCGGTTCATGTAGTTTCAGTCTATGGATGAAGTGCTTGACTTCTTTTTCCCCTCTGACTCTTTCTGCAGGTACTTTTGTCAGCTTATAGATGGCTTAGAATACTTGCACAGCCAAGGGATTGTCCACAAGGATATCAAACCGGGGAACCTCCTGCTAACAACCAACGGGACACTGAAAATATCCGATTTGGGCGTAGCAGAGGTGGGTGAGAAGTGCAGCAAAGTCAAGAACGTGGGAAGCGCGGCGTTCCAGATTTAGATTGCCTTTCGTGGTGCCAACTGATTTATTGCGCATTTAGGCCCTTGTTCTGTGAAACCTGCAGAGCGCTCCAGAGTGACTCTGAGTATTTATTGCGATTGGCAAAACTCGTTATTGATGACAGCACAAAACTCCCACTCGGGAAGCGTCTAGAGGAAGCCATCAGTCTTGGGCGAGCCGGCACGGGTGGCGACGTGGCGATGAGCTGCCGAGCCTTGCCCTCCTGCTGGGCAGGAGAGGTGCAGGAACTGGTGCTGCTGGCATGTAGCTGCTGTAGTGGCCAGTTCTCGTGCTGTGTCAGTAGATGCTCAACAGCAGAGTTTTGCCCTTTTGTGAAGCTTCTCTGACAGTTCCGATGTGTTTGCCTTGGAGATTTGCAGCTAACGGGTCTCTCCTGCCGCAGGCGTTGCATCCGTTTGCCGAGGACGACACGTGCAGAACGAGCCAAGGGTCGCCAGCATTCCAGCCACCAGAAATTGCCAACGGCCTTGACACCTTTTCAGGCTTTAAAGTAGACATCTGGTCCGCAGGGGTCACGCTGTAAGTGCCCCCGCAGCGGCAGCACAAGCTCCCCAGCAGCTCGGCCTGTGCTCTCTGCTGCCGCCGCTCGTTGGGGGAGCGAGGAGGGGGGAGCGTTGGTCCCATCGTGGGGTGGGTTTCTGTTCCCTGACGTACTTGGGATTCTGAAGAAAGTCGTCGCTGCTCTCGCTGGGTAACTGCCAGCCGATTCTCCGCATCTGAGACGCACAACTACTGTAATAATAGAAACCACAAATTTCTTTAGTATTTATTTTTAAGTTTCTTCCATCCCAGCCTGTCAGGGGGATGTCTCGGTGGTTTTGACTCGTGGAGAGGCTGTGATGAAGGAAGGCTGAGTTTAAAGAGGCATTCCAAATACTGCCAAATACTCATATTTTCGTTTCCTCTTGGCTCCTCTTGGTTCGCGTAGTCACGTAAGAGCTGAGCACCTGTTCTGTGTGCGTTTTCTGATACAGCTTCTTCTGCCTTTACAGATACAACATCACAACGGGTCTATACCCCTTTGAAGGGGATAATATCTATAAATTATTTGAAAACATCGGGAAAGGTGACTACACAATTCCAGAGGATTGCGGTCCTCCGCTCTCGGACTTACTGAGAGGTGAGTGTCCCAACTGACTCTGAAAGGGTAGAGTTTACCGATGCCACAACTGCTCAGCTTGCGCAGCACTGGGGAGAGCTTCCTCCCAGGGTCCTGTTGGACTGGGGAGAGCTTCATCCCAGGGTCCTGTTGGAAGGGGACATTTCACTTGTCAACCTTACAGGACCCGGAAAGATCTTTAACACCGCTATTTCCCTGAGATACACTGAACCCTGCATGGGTGGCAGTCACTGCTCTTCGCAGAGCTGGTCCTTGTGTTACACTCTGAGAAGTGTTTAGATCTAAAGACACAGCCCATGAGGTTAAATTGGGGATGGCGCTGTAACACCGGTGCAGGTTCTGCAGGTGAGAACGCTCAGTTCAGTCCCTTGCCCAAACTTTCTCTGCTGTGCGGGGCCGAGTCCTCGGGCTCTGCTGCCCTTCCTCGTCAGCCTCTGCTCTGAACTGACTTGCTTCGGTCCCTGCTGTTGTCTCCTTCCCTCCGAACTCAGAGTTGTGATGGTGTTGGAGCGAAATGACTGGAGCCCACTTTTGCAGCAGGGCTGTGGTTAGACAGGAGCAGCGCGCTCTGGGTAGGAGGAGAGGGCTGTGGCTTTTTTTTGCGTGCAGTAATTTTTGTACTTTTTTTTGTTCCCATCACTGAGGTTTAGGGCTGAACAGTCTCTGCTTTTGAAAGCCAAGCATTGCGGGCAGCGGTTACGCCGTGCGTGGCAGCCAGCAGGGCGATGCCGCTTTGGCAGCAGAGGGGACGTGACCCCGACCAGAGCAGCGAAGCAGCTGCTGTGGCGGCGCTGCCGGCCCTCGGCACGGGCGTGTTCTCTCCTTCTTCGTCTCCAGCAGTTTGTGACAGATCGGACCTCAGACCTGAAACGGTGCTGCCTTGTTTCGAGTTGGTTTTCCTGCTGTGCTGTGCGGGGTGAGGAGGTCGGTGCAGGGCGCT
>NW_009728424.1:0-364 GCF_000703405.1 Apaloderma vittatum
CATCCCGGGGCAAACACCGCTGTGGTTTCGTGTCCGGCCCCTCATGGCCAACAACGCACGGGGAGGTCCGGCTCAGCCTCACACCCAACGTGCCTTTGTGAAACCCGGCGTGGCCTCACAGCTGGCGCCCCATGGCAAAGGCCAAGGTGGCCTCGCCTCCGAAGGCCCACGGCAAAGGTGTGGCACGTCACCGTCGTGTCTGCCCACGGGGCTTCACAGCTGGCGCAAATGCAGAAAGACGTGAAGGATAGCTTTTTACCAAACCGGCAGCTTGTCAACAGCGCCATCGCACTTGCCCTTGTGTGAGCAGAGACAAGCCCTTTCCCCTTCTGTCCAGAAATGGTACAGGCGGGGGGGGGGGGGT
>NW_009728424.1:395-30936 GCF_000703405.1 Apaloderma vittatum
CTCTTGCCCTTCTTGCATGGACGTGTGATGATGTGACAACATTACCGCAAGGTGCTCTGAAGAGGGGCTTCTCTTTCACTGCCCTTCACCGCGGTGCAGTTATACAATGCACTGGCCCTGGCCAAGTGTGATTATACAGATGGCTGCAGGATCCTGAGGTCTTCTTGGTGGCTCCTTGGAGGTCACCACGCCACTGGGGCGCCAAGTGATCTTCATGATCAAGGTTTCCTGCCCTGGGTCTCCAAGCCCTCACCCTCCCCTAGCAACTCTCCCCATGCATTGCCTGGTTGTTGTCCCTGAGCTACTGCACAGAGAAATCTTGCAGAAGAGGAGCCCACCCAGGTGCCTGGAGAAGCTGCAAAATAGGAGTGGATGAGCTTGTTTTCTTGTTGTCTGCTTTTTCTTAGTCCTTTGAAATGATCGCAAACATAGCAATTATTGCAAAGATAAAATAGCAAGGATTATTAAATCCTCACAGGCAAAGCTCTCCATCAATTAACTAAATCAATCCTTGCTTTAAAATATAATCCACAACAAGGAGACACAGCAAGAGACAATTAAAAGAAAAAAAAGAGAACAACCAATATTTTTGTGGAAGAAAAAGGTGGGAAGGAGAGATTTTTATCAGAGAGCAGAATAATTTTGGATGGTTACATGTAATGTACAGACACCAGAAATATCTCAGCAAGGAGCGTGCAAAGATATATAGCTGAGGTTTTAAAATGTAGCTGAGAGACTTAAGGGGTGTCATGAGTTTGGAGGTACACACAAAAAGAATGCCTGGATCAAGATTTTTAAAAGTAGTGCATAAAATTGGGTTCCTCAGTCCACATTTAGGGATGTATAACTGGAAAAACTCTCTGGGACCATGAATTCCGTTCCCCCACAGCATGGACAATGCTGGTGTTTAATCCTCTTCATCACTCACCGATCTCAGCATAAAACTAGTTCCTCTACAGGAAAGGTTCAGTCCAGGGGATGCTGAGCTCAGTGCGCTGGTAGAGGGGCTCCTCCACAGCCTCCTCGCTCTGCAGTTGGAAGCTGGTTACTGACAGTTAGCTTAAGTTTCTCCTAGTTCAGCCCCATTTCTTCCAGTATCCCCTTCTAACTGACCTGGTTGCCAACCACTCCCCTGCCCTCTGTTTGGGAAGTAAGCAGCCTGCTTCTCAGCAGCCCCAAGTCTCTTGCAGCAACCGCAGACGGGGCTAATCATTTGATTGACTGATTGATTGATTACTATTTGAATTAAAGCTTTTGCCAAGTGACTCTGGTCAGGGATCAAACATCAACATCAGGCGGACATGCCAACGTGAATTGACAACAGGATACATGTGCTTCTGGGGCACCTCAAAATGAAGGACACGGGAGAGGCGAGCACTGATGAGCACCATGCAAACTGGCTGTGGAGAGATGTGCACCAAAACCTGTAGGCTCCTATGATGCTTGTGTTTGCCCCTGTAAAATGTGTGTGAACTGGTATGGATGTGCCCTACAGCCGTGGCACTGGGATGATGTCTTAAAAAAACAGCCTGCGTTTGACTAGGCAGATTTGGGTTTATGGATCAGATGAGCCTCTCATTTCTCTTTGTCCACCCTTTCTCCGTTCTCTGTCAGGCACTTTGCCCCACAAGGCAAGTGTGCGCTCTCCCCGTGCCCACATACAGCACCGAGCACAAAATCCTGTCGCGCTGGAAGAGCCAAGGGAGCCCTGGGCTTGCTCGGCAGATAGAGCTGTGTTTCAAACCTCTTCTCTTACGTGCTTTGTCTTCCTTTTGAAACTCAGAGCGCTTCTGCTGCAGCAGAGAGAAACCATAAGGGGCAATCAAAAAGGTTAATAAAAAGTTACAAACGTTCTTAAATGACAGCTCAGGCTTGAAATGTGAGTCTTCTGTTTGTTTTTCTTTGTAGCTCGACTTGAATATCCCTGCTAATTTTTTGAATATTGCTGCAGTGCACAGAAGAATTGCTGATGACACATTTTCCTAACACAAGCATTACACAAAAGGAGATTATATTTTAGCCTCTTTTAGAGACTATAAAATCAGATTCATCCTAATGAAACAGCAAATAAAAAGGGGTTTCCCTTTTCTTTCTCAATCTCTTGGCATTTTTCCTCCTGTGGTTTCATTCTTCTCCTCCCCCCTCCTCTTTCTTACATTATCTGTGTTTCCTGCTCATTTCAACTTGATGACATGTTGCTGGGACAACTAAGTCTGGTAACCTTCTTAACTTTGCCATTGTTACTGCCAGGAGTGTATTTAGAAAGAGTGTTTTAATTTCTTCTCAAATGCACAGCGCCTGGCCCATAGAAAGATATTAGAAATGGAAGGGAGGGGGGAAGAAGGCTTTTCTTCTATAAATGTATGCTATTCAAATCATCTCTTTTTTTATTTCCTTTAAACCCATCATTTGTATGCTGTAGGTCGCTACTTTAAAACCCGGCTCGCAGTTGCTGAAAGGATCACCCGTATAATGATGTCATCCATATTCAGCTGAAATCTCGGCTCTGCTGGAGCCCAGCACTTCCCTCCCCTGCCTCTGGAAGCCCAGCCCCAGGCTCCCAACTGGTCTGTGCTCACCCAGAATTTTCCTGCGGGAACCAGCTGGGGATGATGGAGGAAGGGGGTGCTAGCGAGAGGTGCATCAGGTGTGTAAAAAGGCACCACAGGTCATGGTTTCTATAGGAGCAGGCAGTAAAACCAGCAATTATGGAGATACTTCTTTTCCAATTTTGATGGAAGGTCCTTCCTCGGGGTCATTCCCACAGGGGACAAATGCTTGCCCTCACTGAGCCCAGCGGATTGGGTCTGACCTGGCTGTCCCAGCCTTGACAGCCCAGGGAGAGCCCGGGTTCACAGCACAGTGCAACATCCCACACCTGCAGCTGAATGCCAGCTAGATGCCTCCGTGTCCACTCCAGTTTCACTGTATTAAGAACCTAATTGTACAAGTGTTGTGCACGCAATCTCCCAGTCTCTTCAATGTCAGCTTGATGTCTCCCTGACACACTTATTATACCTGGATCAATGCTCTTTTAACAACTAATTGATCTTTTATTAACATATAATAACTTACTTATTAAATCTAAATTAAAGACTTAATTGAGACACTTAATCTAGAGTGGCTCAGTATATCACCCTCATAAGCATAATGTATAATTTAATTAATTGACAGAGCTGATAATAGGATGTCATCTGTCACCATTTCTCCTGACCTGGGAGCTGGTTGCACCCGGAGGATTTTGCCACGGATGCAGATACAAGGCTCTCCCAGGAGCAGTACTACAGGGTTCGGGTTGTTCTGCTCAATACACCGGGCACAGACATTTGCAAGCTGATCCCCACTTCTGCCAAAATGCACACGAAGATTGTCTGTTGCCTGGGATCACAGATCGGTATTAAAATTCTCTCTGCTTAGAAAGAGGAGGCTGAAGGTGCACCAGGTGCTGATGGAGAAGGACCAGCTCAGCCCAGCGCTGCCCCAGGGCTGCTGGAAAAGGACGGCAAGGACGTCATCGTGCTGCCTCTCCCTTCCCTCCAAGCAGAGATTTTGGCTCTTCTCCAAGCACAGATTTTGGCTCTTCTCCTGCCTGGCAGCTGCCCCAAAAAGGGGGTGCATGCAGCATCGCCCAAGTGGGGAGGTGGCAGGTAGTCCCATGTTCCTGAGGACCCAAGGGGCCAGACAGGCAGGGCTTGGTTTCCCACTGGTCACTATTCCTTCTACTCCAGCTAAAATTTGGGCCTATGCACCATTTTTTGCAGCCAGGCATGCACATTTCTCAACACTCCCCCGCCCCTCCCCATCTCCCAGCAATAAAGAATTTCATTTTAAAAACTGAAAGATTTCATTTAAAAATACAAAATGGCAAAGGGAGGGTTTTTAAATAAAAAAATAAAGGTAAAGAGATGATGGTTGGAACAAAATGTTCTAGAAGAAAGCTGTTCCCTTGGGGTTTCTTTTCTTTAAGCTTTGCATATTACAATTTGAAATTTTTGTAAAGAGATCCCCATTTTATATTCACACTGGTAGCCTGAATTTAAATATCTCTCTCACCTGAGATTAATACAGGCTTCACCCTGAATTACTTCCCAGCTCTGAAGTACAGCTCTGGAGAGCTCAACTCTCCACAAATTCACTTCTCTTTTAGAGGCATAAAAGCTTATGAAATATATGAAATATTAAAATAGCCTGTGTGCTGGGGCAGAGAGGGGGGAAGGGAAAGGCTTGGTCAGTGACGGGGAGGGGGGCTCCTTTGATATGAAAAAACACATTTCCTTAGATGAAACCACAGATCTCTTAGCATAGGACAAGAGACCCATTAAATACTAAAGGCAAAGATTTCAACCTAAAAGACGATGCTGTTTTGGGGTTCTTTTTATTGTTAAGCACTGCAAAGGGGAGCAGAATCCAATCCACATTGTGTGCGACAGAAATCATTATTTCCATCAGCAATAGAAAATATCAAGTTTCTCCGAAGCAAAACAAAGTACTCCCTGCAAATGAGGTTATAAACGAAGTTTTAAATGCTGGATCTTTATTATTCTAACTCAATATTAACCAAATCCACCTGATGGGGGAAAAGTACTTTGTTTTACATGTTGAGGACCCATTAGCTAATTGCCGTAGAAATCCAGCATTTCATATAATGATTTAACCCTTGCAGAGCTGTCGGGCTGATGGAAGAGGGCAGCCGGTGTGGTGGCAGGGTGGGCAGGGGCAGGGAGGCACCCTAGCATGCTAGCAGGGACCACCTCTCCTGGGGTTACTGCACCCCCCTACTACTCTTGCCACAGTGACTGGAGGATTTTTGTGCTGGGAAAACCAGCCCCTGCTCACCCTGTGTTTGCTTTTCATTCTCTGTGCCTACAAAGAAATCAACTACATCAAATTCATTTGCTTCAGCAAGTGAAGACCTGCTGGTCACTGGTGGCCCCTTGCACTATCTCCATCTCCCTTTTCCCCTCCTTGGTGTTTTTTCTGCATCTTTTCCACCCTGCCTGCCATCACCAGCTTGCACCGCACAAAGCAGAAGCTCCTGTCCTCAGCTGGTCGGGAGGAGAGGAAGCTCTTAGCCAAGATAGGTGGGGTATCACAAGGTGGGACCTCCTGGAGACCCAGCATTGCTCAAATAAGTAATCAGGAGCTGGCAGTGCAGCAAAACCCTGTTTGCTCATGAGCTATGAGCAGAAGATGCTGAGATGGAAATTGCTGGCGTCTAACAGGATGGCAGAGAGAGTCCAGAAGTGGCCAAAGAGAGACTTTGTGCCATAGCTCTACTTGCAAATGCTAGCTAGAGCACTGTGCCTTGGATCATCTGTGGGAGGAGGCTGTGGTGGGCACCATCTGCGTGTGCCACACCTTGTAATGCTCCACAACCCATCAGATGGTTTGGGGCTGTGCTTGTGACCACCACAGTGGCAGACTCATGAATGACTGGCAGAGAAAACCTTCCTTCAGATGAATGGTTCAAGGGATCTTCAGCATATAAAAGCCCATCAATTTCCTCACCCTTGGCCTCTGTAGTTTCCAGGGTTTGCAGGACACCCAGCACACTTTGTAGCCCCAAAAGACACCCCAGTTCACTTCTGGGACCAAACCCAGAAGGAATGTGGTGGTGCACACAGCAGGCAGGCAGGTCACTGCTGCACATCTGCAATGAGCATTTGCCCAGGTAACGGGTGGCCCATCTCCAGCCCTGCTCCTGGACGTCCCCGAGGGAAGCATCACAGCTGCTGGAGTCAACCAGACAGGCACATCTTGGAGTATGTTGTGATATCAACACAAGGCTTGGTCATGGTGCTTTCTCTTCACAGCAGCATTTTCCATGCAGACCAGCATTTTCCATGCGTGTACGTGTGTGTATGCTGTTTTCTTGGAAAGGTACTCACTGCTGTGACAGAGGGACTTCTGTGCAGCTGCTCCACTCTGCCAGCTGCAATAAATGTCTTTGCTAGCACTGCTCGTCTGAATCAAATATAGTTTATATCATTTTAAGAAGTCTTTTTTTTTTTTTCCCAGGAAAATGAATGTTAGAGCCAGATAAGAAACTATAGTCTGCTTTCAAGAAGGTTACAAGAAAACTGCATCTTGCATTACTAATCCTTTATCTTTCATGTTAACAAAAAGATTACTGACATATTTCTGAATGAAAGAAAATAAAATAGCAAATGCATCTGAAGAACTGTGTAACTTTCATGCAACACACAAATCGGTTGTTAAATGTGGGGAAGAAAAGGAGGAGAATGAAGGGAAAATTCATAATACATTTTCCTTTGTAAAGTGAGCAAACCAACTTTCTACAATAAGACAAACTAGTGGAAGACTAGAAGACGCCTCTTTCATAAACAGAGAATGACGTTATTTTTGCTGGAGGCTGGATTCAGTAGGCAGAGTAGGAAATCTCCCTTGCTCAGGTCTTCCAGGGAGGGGATCAGATGATTCCAGCCCCAGGGCAGCTCTCCTGCTCTCCTGGGGTCTGGCAAGCTGCACCCCAGCCTCTTCCATCGGCCTTGTCTTCAAAAGAGGTGTCAGTCGGCCAAAAGTCAGATGCAGGTGAACATGCCTCAAGATGTGGGCCATCTCTGGGACAGACAGTTTTCTCAGGCAACCCAGACTGTGCCTCCCTCCATGGTGTGTCACTCTGTCCTCCCATGCCAAATCCATCCAGGAGGAGATTTTCTGGTTCTTCTCTCCTCAAGCCTCCCTGGAAATCCTAGCCCTGATCCTCAGCCCTGCTTTTCCGGGAGAAAACATTCCCCTGCCTTGGCACACAGTGGTTCATTAGGAAACCCATAATTGAATTCCCTGACCATTCAGTTCTAAAACCCCTTTGATCGAGAATTAGTTAATTACATTGGGCCCAGTATATTCCTTGTCACAAATTTTGCCCATGTCCCCCAGATATGCGATTGCAGGCTCCGCTTGCATTGTGTCCTTTGAAATGCATTTATGAGCCTTTGAAGCTCTCCCCCCTTAATGATGCATTGTTCGTTAATAAGTTGCCTGTAACATTTCCCCATTAGGAAATAGCTGTCTGCGACTCACTTTGGCTTGAATGAGTAATAATAATCCAAATGTAATTGATAATGTTGGAGAATAAATGGGAATAGGCACTACCTGGAGAATTGGCTCGAGCAGGGCAGAAGGGGAGAGTGCAGTCCCTGCCTGCCTCCCCACTGCTGACCTTCGCCGTGCTCACCCTGCCAGAAATCCGTTTGACTTTGAGACAGGGGCTGAATCAAAACTCCTAGCGGCAGATAAGAGCTGGGAGATCACAGGTAGAGAGTCTCGGGGTGGGCAGCCTCCAGCCGGGGGAGCGGGAGAAGCATACCGTGTTTCTGGGGAAGGAGAGAGGAGATAAGGAGCATCCGGAAGCATAGTGGGAGAGGAGGTAGATGGGGAGATAACGCCGAGATGGGGAGATTGCATCTTGCTTGTCTCAGCAAGGAAGGGTTTAATAAGGCAGATCGGGGGCTTCTGCAGAGCAAAGGTGATGGAGCCTTGTCTTTCTCTTTCAGGGCTGGAGTCTGGTTGTGCCCTCTCCAAGCAGCAGCATCTCAATGAAAGGCTCACCACCAACTCCCCCAAAAAAGTCCTTTTCTCCAAGGCTTTGCCCCCAGCCCCATGCAGCAGCAGCAGCACCTGGGTGTGGGTTTCTGCCCAAATAACCTCCCCAGCTCCTTGCTGGAATGTCCAGTCCTCCTGGGCACCCTGCATCCAGGCAGAGTGATGGTCCCCAGCATTCAGAGTTCCTTGCCACAGGGCTTTGGACCTTGCTTTTCAAATAATTGTGTTCTTCCCTCAAAAAAGATCAAGTCTTGGCTTTGCAGCCAGGTAGGTATACTACCAGGAAAGGTGTCTGTACAGATATCTTGTCCTGGCTGGGAGGGCATCTGTGGGATCACACTCCTGCTATGGAAAACTTTCCTTGCGTTTCCTTGTGTCCCTCTGCAATTCCAAGGAGTTTGGGAGAAAAAAGGTTGAAAAACCATGTGTAGGAAACTTGCAATAGGAATGTGAATACCTGCCAAGCCAGGTAGGAGCACACAGGGAGCAGTAATGCAGTGGGGCAGAGGGTCTTTCCTGAGCTTGTCCGGCAGCGGGGAGGTGGAAGGGATGCTCTGCCTGCCTGCTTTTCCACTGCAGCCCCTGTGGTTTTCCTTTTCCAGGGCAGAAGGGAACCTGTGAGATAGTGCCAGCCTCCGCCCAGAACATCCCCCTGATCAGGACAGAGCTCAGCACCCAAAGTCTCCAGGCACAGGTGGTAGACCTTGACCTCCAAGAGACCAGAACATCCAGAAAGAGACGCAGAAACTGAGCTCGACTCAGTCACACAAATTGATTGAGTGGTATACAATTAGTGCTGGGAACTCTCTGAACCTTTTCTTCCAGCACTATCCACTGGAGGCGTTCAGCCATGCCCCGTCACAGCAGCGCTTTTGACTTAAAAACTGACGTAAAATCAAGAAAGTTTAAATGAAAGGGTTCAATATGTCCCCTTCCTTCCCCATCCAAACTCAAAGCTATTAGTTTTGACTTACTGAAAGCATTGTTTTGCCTTAACCCCCAAGAAAATATCCTTGAATTGCTCCGTTTTGCCTTGGCCTCCTTCTCAAGCCCCTGCCAAGCACAGCACTCTGCACATTGCCCCCTCTTGCACACCCCTCCAGTTTGCACATCGCTCTGCTCGTACATCGCTCTGCTTGCAGGTCGCTCAGCCTTGGAAACCGCTTCTCTGGCAACATCACTGGCGCGGTGTCTTCTTCTTGCATTTGCTTCTATTGCCCTCTGCTGGGGACTGTCAAAGGGAAGGCTGATCCCGTGAGCAGTGCCTTCTCTCGTCTCTCTCTGCAGTTTTCGGGCAGCCACTCAGCCTCAGGTCGGGGTGCCACTGCCTGCCCGCAGCAGCAATCCCCCCGTCACCATTCGTGTGTCCCAAGGAGGCAATTCTCACCCACGGCACGGCAGACCCATTCGTGGGCACATCCAGCCAGGCACACGGCCAGCACATCTGGTCAAGAGGACATGCACAAGGGTGAGCAGACACTCCCTGGAGGGGTCTCCAGGACACATGTGTGGGTACACAAACTCGTGTGAGTTACAAAGGAGCTCAGTTCTGCTATTGCACTTACTTCTGCACAGCCGGAAAGCTCTGCATGCCCAGAGCTGGGCCAGACAACCCACAAGCTCAGAGCAGGACAGACAGAGCTAGTCTTGAGCATCACCTCCAGAAATGCCTTGCTCTGTGCAACTTTTGTATTTCAGCCAGTGTCAATGGGGCATGCACACATAAAATAGAGCAAAAAAGGGCGCATGGAAGGGCTGCACTGGAAAAAAAAAACAAAAGTGTGTACTCTAATCACTGGTGAGGACCTTCAGAGACTGCCCCGGTATGGTGTAAGGCAGTGGCTGGACCTACAGGGCCTTTGGTTTCAGCAAAGAGATGGTGGGAAATGCAGGACCCACAGCAGCCGGGCTCCAAGGGAACCAAATGGCAAAGAAATTTTGCTCTCAAGGGACGCGACTGAGTCTCATTCATTAACGAACTTTGCTGGCAGAAGAAAGGTGTATTAAACCACTGGTGCCCCAAGACCGAAGAGCATCATCAACACCAAGAGAAGACCTACAAACCCCTGAGGACCGCTATGGGCAGAATGAAAGCTCAGGCCATGCCCATAGCATGCAGCAAGGAGGATTTCTTCTGTAACCTGGGAACATTGCTACCAGAAAGCCTGGGACAGGAAGGAAAAAGGAGTGTGGGCTGATTGTGTCACACCTGCCATGGCCAGAGTTCTAACCAAGCCCCTGCTGCAGTGCCAGCAAGCTTGCACCATTAGACCCTGGGAACAATCTGAGGGGGCAAAGCTGGGCACGAGTGTCCCAGTAGAGCCATGCAGCAATCTCTTCCAGCAGAAACCCAAAGATGTGACGCTCTGTCACAGAGATAATCATGCCGCATGCTGGGCAGCCACCAGCCAGCTCAGAAAAGGAGCAAATTGGCAGTATTCAGAGGAATATTCTTAATTTCCAAGTATATAATTTCCTCCCTCCGGCAAAAAGCCCCCCTGCTCAGCTTTTTAGCAGCTTTTGCATCTCATCAGGCTGAATCCAAGGTGGGAAAGGAGAGGCAAGAAACTGGAGACCATTTTCCTTTGAAAACTAGGGGGATTTCAGCAGCAGAGAGGTGCTGCAGAGGCAGAGTGAGGCTCTCCCATGTGGCAGGGGCAACAGTGTGGGTCTGCACCCAGAGCTGGAGGGAAGGGATGGGCCAGCAAGGATGGTTTGGGGAACAGGAGAATGGGAAGCTACTATCCTACCAGTCCTTACAGAGGGTGTCCTGGGGTCCCCTGGGGATGGCCATCTTCGAGGGGATCAGTCTTTCCTCCTCCAAAGCAGTACCACCACCCATCATTCCCCAGTCCCACCTGGTCCTGATTCTCCTCAGCAGCTGCAGAAAAAGTTTGGAGTGGCACAAGGAGGAAAAGAGGGGAAAATAGTAGCACATCTTTGGGCACCAAGGGGATGGAAATGAAGGCAGCTTGTGTCCCTCGGTCACGGCCAGTGCTACATGGACTGAGGATGGGAGGCAGATGCCTGCTCGGCAGTGTCTGCTTCCAGAAGTCCTTGCACACCCACAGGATTACAGATGATGGAAGAGAGGAACATCTTATACCAATTAATTCCCAAAGTGTAATTAACATCTGGGCCAGCTCCGTGTGAGCCCCAGCTGCTAATGAAGCATGGCACCGCTTTAATTCCTGCTACGCCGCACCATCTTCTTATTAAATTCGGGAGTAGGTTCTATCACATTTCCCTTAAAGGGAAAATGGAAGGAGAGAGAAATGGAGCAGGATTTGTCTCAATGAAATATGATAGATTAGAGTTTGCTGGATAAAGAAAGTAGGAGTGGGGGGAGGGTACAAAATGTGCAATTTCATAGGTGTGTGCGTGCGCGCGGGCATCAGTATATTCTCTCTCACTATGACCTCCTTACACCCCATCCATCAGCCTCGGGTTGGCTTATTCTAACTAGCAGAGTCTTTTCTCGTGTCTAACAGGCCCATCAGACACAATCTGCATGCCAATTACTGCAGCAGACCCCCTGATACTGAAAAATGGAAATTAGCTGTCAGGCAAAAAACGGCATCAGCAGGCTGGGTTTGGATTGCCTGCGCTCCCTGCGTGCTCTCACCGCTGCTCACATCCCTATGCACTCTGCTCTACGCGCAGCCGTGACAAGGGAGTCCCCGATGGAGAAAGTAATCTATAATAATAATAAAATCAAAAATAATAAAAAACGCCACCCAACTAGCATATTTTATTGTTATTTGCATTGGTTGCCAACGTTGGGGGCACAAAGCAAAATTCATCAGAGAGCAAGAGCCAGCCAGAGGAGGGAGGGGCAGAAGAGTTGGGATAATTGTGTTTTCGTGGTGAGTAGATCAAGCAATGTAAGGGAAGGACACAGGGAGGAAATGTTACCATAAGGGCAAATCAGAACCACGTCTGGTTCTTCCAGTGCTCCGGGATAGACATAGGCCAGCAGCCATGGGGCTGAAGAACCCCGTATCTCCCTGCTGCAGGGAGGGACAAATCCCATCGCAGGGGACACAGCATGGGGAAGGAAGGTGCCTAGGCAGACAGCCCCCCAAAATCAGAGTGGGAGGTGGCTGGAAATGCACTGGCCAGAGTATACCTGTGGGAGATTTTCTTTCCAAAACAGGGACAGCAACAGGCTTCCCACAAAAAAACAGCAGCCAGGCCATGCTTGAGCTGGTGCCTTACAGAGGCAGGAGTCGGCAGCCCTCAGAGAGCTTTGCCAGGAGCCTGGGGGGAAAGGGGGGCTGAAGCTGGGTGCTGGCAGGGCTGGCTGGTCCTGGAGTAATGCTTTGGGGAAAAATGCACCGAGAACCAACTGTAATGCTGAATTGCCTGCATCCTGCTGACCTGTGATGGAGAGGTGGCGGAGGAGAAAGGTGAGGTGAGACAGACGTGGTTCAAGAAGAGGGATCACCCTTTGCAGCAAGGGGCTGAAATAGGGCAGGGGGTTACGATAAGTGTGGTGAACTGCAGGGTTAGGGCAGGGGGAGGAGGAGAGTAACTCTCTTCAGCCCACCTCTGTGCTGGGGGAAGCCCGTGGGGCTGCAGGTGCCCCTCTCAGCAGCCCCTTCCCACTCCCCACTGGCAGCTGCATTCTCAGGGGGTCACAGCGCTGTGGCTTGACAAGCATTGCTTAACCAGCCTTCCTGCTCCATAATAACCTCATACATCAACCAGGAAGAGACCGGGGAGCACGGCTAGAAGGGCTCTGCTTCGACATCCAGCGTCATTATCTCAAGGCCCCTTGGCTCGATATGCAAACAGGCTGCGGGGCCCCGGGGCACCCGGGAGGAGAGTGCCCTGTGCAGCGGACATCAGTCACCCCCGCACGGGAGGCTATGGGTGGGCATGTGGCAGCAGTGCAGGGCCAGCCTGACATCTAGCTGCCCTGGGTAAAATGGGGTGCTCCAGCTGGTGGTAAGCTGTGCAGACTGGGAGCCCAACAGCCCCCTCTCCTCCCAGCACGCTTGAGGTGCCTGGGGACTTCTTCCCGCTCTTCAAAATCGTTCAGTAACCTCCCATGCCAGGGCAGATTACAGAGGCACTCAAAAACTCTGCACACACCCAGCCTTCTTCCCCTTCCAGCTGCCTGGCCTGATACGGTGCTTAGCTCCATTTTAAGCAGCCAGATCCTTGTCTCACACTACAAGCGGCATCCTGTACCTGACAGGCTGGGCTGCTGGCATCCCCAGCATCCCCCTCCATGAAGACTGCAGCCCGTCTCCCTGCTGCTCACTCCGTGATCCCTGTCTCTCATCTCCACTTTCCCCTCAGTCCCATTGCCCCATCCATCATGAGGGACATGTTTCTCATGCAACAGGACATCAGCTGCCTGCTCGGGCTCCCCAAGGGGGTCTCACTGCACATGGCAGGGATGGAAACCTCATCCCTTCTCCCCAGCCACCAGCAGCCCCCTCTTTCGAGCCTCCATAGAGCAGCAACACAGCATGCAGGGACTCCCCAGGGCCATGATAGACTGAGCCACCCACAGCCAGCACCAGCTACTGGAGTCTCCGGGGTGGGTGGTCCCACTGCTTCACTGAACTGGTCAAATGCTGGAGTGCAAACTCCAGCTTCAGGATAGCCTTTCCCTAGAGAGAAGCAGTGGGATGGAGTGGAAGGGATGGGGCCAGCCTGGGGAAGGAGACAACAGTGGAGACAGAGGCAGTTGGGGCTAGTGGGAGGGTGTTTTGCTTAAGAAGGCTCAGCTCCACACCAGCTCCCCCGAGGCAGGATAACTCACACGCGGACCCTGGGAATAAGCAGGACAGTCTGAGCTGAACGACTTAGTTGCTTTATTGACGGCCTCCAGCAGCCCAGTCAATGGGCTGCCTCACTCGGCGATGCTGCGGAAGGACTGGACAGCGGGGCTCGCTGCTCCCCACTCCACGGGCTTGCGGTACTCCCCCTTGGGCAGCAGGTACTGCCTGCCCCGGTAGTTGGGATGCTCGTAGAAAACCCAGACACCCTCCAGCACTCTGCAGGCATGGACCTCGCGCATGTGCCACTCCTCCATGACGGAAGGGCAGTCTTCGGTGGCTTCAAACATCTGCCCGCCAAAATCTCCCTTCTCAAATACCTGGATGTGGCCCCGGCCTCCACTTGGCTAGAAAAAGGGGAGAGAAAATGGCAGAGCACTGGAGGGAGGCACCGACATGTCCCCAGCTCTGACAGTCACCAGAGCTGAGCTGAAGCACGGTCAGACTCACATCAGGTACAAAACACCTTCCCAGCACACCAGGATGGGGCTGACCAGCTCACATCCACCCCCCGCAAAGCACACAGAGAGGCAGCCAGGGTAACTCTTGACCTCCTGTGCAAAGGGGACACAGAAGTACCAAGCCAGAGCAGAGGACTTCCAGCTCAAACCCTCACTGCAGCCCCAGCTTCACAGGGAGAAAGGGTGCAAGGAGGGATGAGGTTATGTCAGCAATTGCTGGGCTCTCTATCCCAGGCAGCCTGCCCATCCCACTGCTTTCTTGAACCCTTCAGTCACTCCACGTGAGCATCAGAATGAGAAACAGAGCCCCTCCACTCCCTACTCCTCAGGGCAACAAGGAGTTTAATGAGCTGGTGACCCCAGCTGGGTTGTATTACAGACAAACGCAGCGTGATTTGAAGCGCTGCGTTGCCTGAAGGCACTGCGGCAGTTTTAATCTGCAGCTGCCTGGACACCCATCTTCTCCCACCTCCCCCATCCGCCCAAGCCCACCCTCGTTGCCAGCCCCAGCCAGACTCTGCAGGGTCTCTCAGATCCATGCGCTGCCGCTTCTCCAAGGTGTTCTGAACCAACACCTGTGAGCAGCAGGTCCCCATGCAACCTCCCCAGGCGCAGGAGGGGAAGCCAGGTACCAGGTGGACATGCAGGATAAGGCCCTTGCACTTCATCCTGATGGAGGAAGCTGTATTACTGTTACATCTCCCACGTGTTTTGGGCTCTGAACTGGCTGGAAACTCTCCCTGCCCTGTGCAAAGGGATTTAGACCTAGAACAGGTTCAAAGTGGCATTAAACCTTCAGACATAAAAGCGAGATCTCTTCTTAGCTGTGAGACCTGCTCCTTGCAATGGGAAGGCACAGCTGTGCTACTCAAGTCAGCAATACACAGATCACCAATGTCTGCCCCACTGCAGGCAAAAACAGAGCGGCAGCAGCAGCACTTGGTGTCTCAGTCCCAGCCACACTCCCACCCCTGCCAGTTTTAAAGGGTACTTCTCCCCATAGGTTTCCCAAAGAGATTGTTCGCTCTGTTCCTTTATCAGGGATGTTCCTCTCCCCAGGGTGTAAATGCTGCTCGCTGTCAACCTACATTGATCCCGTTTCCTGAGGGTGGAAGAACAGGTGCTGTTGGAGGCTGCAGATGTATCTCCCCATCATCAGTTAAGAGGGGGTGAGCACACCTCTTGTGCTGCAGTGGGGAGACATGCATTGCCCTGCGCTCTCCTAATACCAGGAGACACCGGGCACCCCTCCCACTCCTCATCACTCTCAGTCTACTCCTGGGGCTGTTCTCCCCATGCCCAGAGGGGCATTGGCGTCCTAGAGAAGCAAACAAACTGTCCCTCATTCTGAGTACTGCAAAATCTATATTCCCACTGTTGGAAGCCTTGCACCCACCATCAGATTTTGATCAGCTGGCAGCACACCAGTGGGGAAGGTGAGAGGCAAACCTCCGAGAGACCTGCCCAGACACTGAAGTCCCTAGAGGAACGTGCACATAAAACTACACTGCTGTTCCTACAGAAACTCATCTACAAAGCACTCAAAGGTATGTGCTTTTTCCCATTGCAGTCAAGAGTGGAAGAGAGTTGCCTTCTCCATTCACCAAACCCCTTGCCATTCCCAGAGCAAGACTGTAGGAGCAAACCTCCTACAGCCATCTGCTCCCAAGAGAGCTCCTGCAGGGTCCAGGAAGATGAGGGCCATCCACAAGCATGCTGAAACCCTTTTATCATAGGTGCATAAATTAAAATGTCCCTTTGGAAGAAGACACACTTACTATCTGGACGGCTTTGCAGGAGCCAAGGCGGTCGTTGAGGCCCATCCAGTGGTGGTAGTCAGGATACTCCCCATGTGTCAGAACATACATGTTCCCAGAAAAGTTGGGCCTCTCATAGGCCACCCAGGTGCCCCCATCCACACGGATGGAGTTGCAGCGGCTCAGGTAGTTGTGGAAATCAGGGCAGTCGCTGTCGCACTCATAGCAACGGCCTAGGAAATTCTTGTCTTCATAGAAGGTGATCTGAAACACAAGCAGAGGAAGGAAAGCAGGGAGGTTCCCCATCATGTAGCACATGCATGTGCCTGCGTCCATATTCTAGCCTAATCACAGCATGAAATATCTGAAAGTAAAGATCTCAAGATATCAAAAAGTCATCAAGCGCAACCATTGAGCAGGATCAACTGCATCCCAGCTAACCCTGGTAGCCAATTCACTAGTCTGGCCCCAACGTCTCCAGCTAATACCAATGTCTTGCCCTTCCCAGCACCTAGTTCTGTCCCAATTCAGCCTAAATCTTCCTTGGTGAAATCCCTGTCCTCTTTGCCACAAGACACTCCTAATACATTTCCCTCCCACCTTCTCTAGATCAGTAGTTGCTAAATTATGGTGAAGGGAGCCCTAAGAAGTCAATGGACTGTGCTAAGCAACATTTCTTTTATATTAGCTTACCAAGTATTTGCAGTTAGACTTTTACCGATAAGTGTTGGTGAGGTCTCTTTCCTCCCAGGTCATGTCTTCTAGCCCTGCAATCATTCTCTTTGCTCCTACGCTAATGGTCCACAGCTTGCTTTCTCAAAAGCCAGTGCCAAAAGTCGGACATCACATAAGCTTTACCAGTGCCAAGAAAAACTAAAGCAATACTCCACATATGTGATTAACAGCAGAGATCTTCAGACATCCGAGGACTGCATTTGCAGTTGGCTGCGTCTGTTTTGGTTGCAGCAAATTTGTGATCCAGCTGACAAATTTCCAAGCCATCACCACACGCTTTCCCCAAGAGTTGTTCTACAGCCAGGCACCTGACTGCAAAGCACTTTGCTTAGGGACACTTCCTCCCTTCTCGATCACAACTCATTTCAAAATGATCTCGAGAACTGGTGACCAAATACCATTCCTCTTCCCCTTCGCCCAAGGTATCCCCAACCCAGCCAGCCCTGGAGAGGCAGTGCACGCTTTCTTCAAAACGCCCTCCATGGAAATACTGCCAAGCCCTAGACCCAGACCAGTCCTTTGTACAGCTCATTTTTAGATCCTCCTAGACTACACTTATCCCTCAAGAGCTCCTCTTCACAGTAAGAGTTCCTGAACCATTGCGTCCATTTTGAAATCCTTGCTTGTTTACGGTACTGTGAAGTCAGACTATGCCACAAATCACATTAGTTTGATGTGAACTGGCCTCAGCAGATCCGTTTAGGCTGCACCCAGCCACCAGCCTGCCTTCCATCTTAATAGGAGTTTGATTACTTACTCCAGAGTCTTTTAGAGCCTTGCACTGAATCAACTGACGTGCCAGCTGGTTGACCCAATGCAGTACATAATCAAGACAGCATTTCACCTTCTCCAGCTTTCCAGTAAGGCATCAGCCCCATACATGTTGCTGGGTTATTTGGTAGCATCTGACATTGGCTCAGATAATACTCCTAGATGGTCTGGAGAGAATTTTTCTGGCCACAGCAATGCAAACATCTAACATGCACAGTACTCTGTAATCTATTTTGTCCCACACTTTTTCCATAGCTTGAGTGTTAAGATACACAATCACCTTTTGCTCCTAGCTGGCTGTACTTCACCTATGGTGCTTTGGCTACTGGTATTGTTCTAACATAATTGCTGTTAAAAATACCATTCATTGTCACTGTTTCAACCCAGGAGATAGACTCAAATCTATTCACTTTGTGTTAAAAAATAAGTTAGCCACAGTTTTCCTAAAGCTGGTTGTTCAGTGTGTTCCACTAGCCTGACCAGGTAGCCAGGGAGTGGGACTAATTGTGCCTGAGAATTTATGTCTTTGGTCTTGTGGCCTGTTAGTAGACCTTTATTAGTATAACGTTATTTCCCTCACATTTTCCTCCTACTTTCAAGAGGCTGATCTCACATTATGAAGCAGTTGGCACAAACAAAACAATCTGTCCCCACGTCTCTCCCTCTTGAGCAAGTTCTTCCCATTCTCAGTGCAATGGAAAGTTGGGAAATCATTACCATCTTCCCAGTAAGTGAATAAAGGTTGTAAAAGGTGTGCACTAAAATGTCTAATTTCTTTTTCCCTACACTGCTACTGTTGGGTAGTTAACCATGCTGGTCAGCCCTTGCCAGCCACAACTCTGCTGTGGTTTTACAGATCCCGTCTCTGGATCTTGGTCCCTAGAGGCATCACCTGAAAAATCTGCCACCATGAGCCCAGAGGCAACACTGTGAAAGCCCTGCTCACTGAGGTTTGGCAGTCACTCAGCACCAATAATCCTTTCCTTCAGGCTAGTGGTTAAAGAAGCCACAGCATCCCTGTAATACTCTCCTGCAGGGCAGTACGCACGGGTGCATCTCTTCCATCCACTGGGACAACTATGAGCTCTCCCTCTTTTCAACCTCACTCCCCAATCTCTGCAGTCCCTTCTGATCTGCAGTCTCACTCCCATCTACGCAGTGAGCAACCAGCACGGTCAGTGAAGAACCCTGCCAACGTCTGCAAGAGCACAGGTCTGGCCTCCATACAGGTAGCACCCTGCCCAGGCAGAGGAATGTCTCCTCCTGCCTCGCAGCAGGGTGAATGGCAGTGGGAAAGGAACGGGTCTCCATCACCTTCACTTCTGGTCCTGGCTCTGCGTGAGGTGCCTTGATTTTGCGGCTGGCATCCAGCAGAACCAGCTCCTCTGACAATGCCCCATCACAGCAACTGCGCATGAAGTTGGTTAAGTTGGCCTTTAATTTTTTAATAGGAAAGAAAAGCTCATACATTCTATGATTCGATGATTTAATGTTCCTTCCCCACTCAGCCTAACACAACTGAACTTCAATTTCGCAAACCTAGTGTTCCTAAGAGGGTATTTTCCCTGTACTTACAAAGCCACAAAGCCAAACAAAATCAAGAGTACATTAAGGGTATGGCCATTCCCACAGAAAAGTGGCCGACCTAAGGTGTCATTAGCTGTTTTACTCTTAGACCACTTATAGGAAGACTTAACAAAAGGGTTCCTGCCTTCCCATTCTTCACCATAGCCCTTTACACACACACTCGCAATTCATTTCAGACCCTCACACTCAGTGGTCCTCAGTCTTCCTCCAATCATTCAGGTACAAACAGACCGAACTGATGTTTTTCACCTACAGGATAATGACAGGTGAATTACAGATTTCAGTCCTAGATTCATCAGTTCATTTCGGTTGCATTCTACTAGGACATAACTCACCTTCCTTCAGTACAGCCATCAAATTGCTCTGCTCACAGCACTAACCCATTAACCGCTCACTCCCCAAACTTTGCTTTTTTGGGGCTTACCTGACAGATAACAGATTTGCCATAGCAGATCTTCCTTATGGGACTGTAAAACTTAACTGCTATGAGGTGGCCAAGGGATTATCAAATTTCTTCCAACAGCAGCTCTGATAGAAGGAAACTCATAAACAATAACTAGTAGTGCCCGCTGCCTTCTAAGTAAGCAGCATGGGGGCAACGACCTCTTTCTACAGCAGACCACCTGCTTAGGTTATGAGAAAGTGTTTAATTCCTTTACTCTTTTCTCCTCCCTGGAATGGGTTAGATAAGAGCATGGCACAGCGAAAAGATGAGATTCGCACTCTTTCACTGACTTAACTCCTCTTGGACACTTTGCTGCACCACAGCAGCAATGACTTCCCTGTAGCACGCTCACAGGGAACATGGTTTTCAGCAGGGGTAAAGGCAGGATGTGTTTAAGTCTCTTCAAGCAGACAGAAGACTCAAGGATGAATGATTTACATTTCCCCAGCACCTTCTTTAGGCACGGGTACATAAAGACTGTACACCACCACAATCTGACAGCCACCAGGTTAGAAGCAAGGAGCACACCATCCTTGGTTTCTAAAGACTGCTCATAAACAGCCAAATCACTTTGAGCCAAGCTGATGTTGAGCTTTCTGATCTACCTCCTTCTCCGGTTTAAATTCATCTCTGCCAATTCCATCAAATCACAAGGCTGGTTTGCATCCCTCAGTGAGTGCTATCACCTCCAATACTATGGACATCATTCGGGTGTCTTTCTGTCGCAGCACAACCTTTGCTCCGCCACAGAAGGGAGATGTGGCAGCTGTCACTGGTGTTGGGACTTGGGTCCTCCCAAGGAAGCCTTCCATGAGAACCTATTCTGCAAATGCAGCTTATCATGTTCACTGCTGGCACAGCAGCCTCTGCTGTCAGTTTACAAGGCATCAGGTCCTGGCAGATTTTAAAATAACCCCTCAGCAGTCACTGTGTTCCACTCCATCCTCTCACAGAGCCACACCTAGAGGAAACAGCCAAGATCTGGAAAAAGACTAGGGAGGGCTCAGCTCCAGCTTCGCTGCTTGAGGAGGAATTTCAAGCATCTCCTCTTGCTGACACACTGACAGACAGGGAAGCTGTCAGCAGAACAAAGAAACCAAAGTGTCTCCATGACTTACCCCTGATAAATTCTGTCCTTCTAGCCACAATCACATATAGGCTGCAAATAAACTTACCTTGGTTCCAGCTCTGGACATTTTCCGTTCCAGCCAAGCTCCCCAATGCTGGAGGAACGTCAGAAGCTGTTACAAACAGCCTGGACCCGAGGCACCCTTTTTATAATGGGCTTGTTTTAAACCAGACAGCCGCTTTGTCATGAGAATAGGATCCAAAAATTGAGTCAGTGATTCTGAAGCTATAGCCGATTTCCAGAAAAGCAAACAGGATTATGGAATAAAGGAAGGCTTCGCCATCCTCTCTTTGTTACCATTTGCTGAGTCAGAACACCAAAACTCTGCCAAATGCACTCAAAACATGCAGCCCCCTGCCAAGTCCTGGAGGACGGGGGGCAGTTTGGCTGCTCTCTCCCTTTCAAGCATGTTAAACAAAAAGGCATGCTCGTCAGCTCTAAAAGGCCCATCCTCATTTGTAAGGAAGAGACCCAATATTTTTCAGAGAATGTTCCCATGCAGCAAAGGATATAGCTAGGAAATGGTCAACATATGCTTAATTAGGACAGACACCACAGGTTTGTAATGAACAGCCTCTGTGTAGAGGCTCTGCTTCAAAAGCTCCCAGTGGAAATGTTTGCAGCAAAGAGGCTACTTTTTTTTACAGCACACCCTCAGCTTGAGCTGTATTGCTCCAGAAGGTGTCTGACACAGAGGAAAAGAAGTATGTCTGGTGACACACCCCCAAAGTGAGTGATTCCACACATCAAACACTAAGGAAGGATATCTAAATTTCTGACCATATCTCCTAGTCTTGCTAATTCAACTCAAAACTCTTACACCACTGTCTGAGGTTTGAGCAAAACTCTTCCTTTTAGCCACACTCTGGCCCACTGAGCAGGCAGGGTGAGGATTGCTGGCTTGTGCACACCCACACCCCCCCGCCAGTGAATGATGAAAAAACACCTCTGCAGCTATTCACTGCACCAGCCCAAAGGCTTAGTGAAACAAAGGGAAACGAATTTGGCACAGTAGCGCCTGAAACACACAGACCCTATTTCAAATCTGTCAGGACAAGCAGTCTCGCAACAGCAGCTCTGCGTGCCACCCCACATATAGCGTCGCAGCTCTGCTAAACGCAGTCAGATATGACAGCCTGAGACAGGCATGCTCAGCGGCATCTTGTCCTCTTCTCATTTTAGGTGTCTTGAATCACCTAGTGCTACTGCTTACAGCTCTTACAGCTAGGAAGCTGTGAGGCCACTTCCTTGTTGTGGTTTTTTTTTCAAATGCTGTCTCGAAGATCAGAGTTCAACCACAATCCAGGCCCGAGTAGGTTCACAAGGACATCTCAAAGCTTCGCTGTGGTCACTTTGCACATCCCTTCTTTAAAAGCCAGTTAGATATAATAAACTCACCTTGCATCATATGCCTGCCCATGAGCCAAGAGAGGTCTCCAGAAAAACTCTAGCACCACAGCAGTTGTGTATGCCAGAGGACTAAATGCCCCTGCCTTCCGCTCACTCTCAGCTTGGATAGTTCTTCACAGGGCACGCACAGCCACTGCCCTTTGGTCATCCAAGCAATGCCTTTGCCTATTTTGCCTACCTATCTTGTTCAGGTGCTCAGCTACGAGCACATCTCCCCAAGACAGGTTCCACGAGCACATGAGAATGGTACTCATTCAAGCTGATGCTCTTCACAAGAAATATTAAAGGTAGGAAACAACATTTGTATTAAAATGCTGTGCTAGGGCAGCCTTCAAAATCTTCAATTCCATGGCTGCTCATAAACTAGCACTTTTCTCACAGCTGGCCAGTTCACATTTTATTAATCGGTGAAGATGTTGTGTCCTTAACGTTCACTGCACTTTCCCTCAGACACGTGTCAGGCTTATCAGAGAACTCTTGGTTTATTGACATTTGTCAAAACAATGCAAATGTGTAAGAAAGCTAATTTCATAAAATCACATTGTTTAAGTGCCATCTTCATATAAAAAAATCCATTGAATTTCATTAATTAAAAAAAAATCAAACATTTCTTTTTCACATTTATAAAAACAGCGTAGCTGGCTTGTACCATAAAGATGCACACAATGGCCAGAGCCTTGCATCCAGCTCTGCACCAGGAACGGCTTCTTTGCCAGATACTTGCACAGCACAGACATGAACCATGCTGACATCCTCCCCACTAAAGGGTCTGCAACAAGGCATACTTCATCATCCTCTAGTGAAATGCACTTTCTCATTTATCAACAGAATAGTTACAGCACAATCTTGGGAAAGTGGCAGTGATCAGAAATCCCAAATCCGACACACAGTCCAATCCACACTGAGGCCTTGTATCAGATCCACACCAAGTGTGTTCAGTCAGGATGTCCACAAAGTCTTAATGAGAACTGCTTTCAGGGTATGGCTGCCTGTTCCCAGAACTCTGTAACAAAATAACAGGAGCAAATTTTACTCCCAACACTAGTAAAGAAAAAGCAACTTAAAGACTAAAGAAAAGAAAAAAAAAATAAAAACTTGTGCAAATGGTTTGAAACCTGCAATGCCAAAAAAGCACAATAAGAGCTTGTCTCTGGCTCCTAAACCCCTTCTTCTTGGGAAGAGAACGACTACAAAGCAAGAATTATGTGAAGTCTCACTCAACTATCTTAAGCAAAAAGTGAAACAGGTTAAGTACGGACATTAATATACACAGCCTCTCTGAAAAAGCAGCTGTTCAAGTAAGTTTTTATATCAGATTATGTACAATATGCCTATCTGCCTTTACAGATGCACACAGGTATCCCCAACAAATCAAACAGAACACCTGCAGAGAACAAGGGAGGTGCTGAGTACACAGGGAACAGCTTCAAATTGAAAAGAGGTTTTGAATGAAAAATAAGAATCAAAACCAAATGCAAGGCTCTTGGGAGAACATCCACTTAACAACCTCCTACTTCTACTTCCGCCTAGTCTGCGCACATAAACATGAGACAATTCTTCTAGATAAAGAATGAAGAGAAACAAGCCCTCTACTCACTCTTCCTTTCCTCTTGCTGCACAGGAATGTGATGTTATCCAGCTGCCTGCTTGGAGCCTACTGCAGGAGGGACAAGGCTATCCAGCTGCTGATGGTTGCCTGTCTGAAACAGCCACTCATAGAATTTCTTTTCTACCAGTATCTGGAACTGTTTCCTCTGGTCCCTGGAACAAAAAGAAGATCAGCAGGTACGTATGCAAAGCTCACATTCATTTATAGTATTATACTTCTAACCTCACTTTCACTATCAAAACAAGCCTCCATATATATCAGCTAAGTGCTGGGCTTGGCTCCCAGACTGTCTGTACCAGGAAGAGGAGGTTTTTACTAAGTGAATATGACTACAGGCAGAACTTAGTGGAGTTAGAGAGAGGTCATGCAAAATTCCACATCCCCCTAGCACAGCAACCCTGCTTCATAGGGCTGTCTCTGCTTTATTCTTAGAGCACAGATTAAAAACTGTCTGAAAAGGGAGAAAAAGAAGATTAGGAACCAGTGTTCAAGCAATAAAGACACAAAATTCTAGTCTGACAGCATCTGAGAGGATGGAGAGCAGGAAAAAAATGCACCTATAAACAACACTCCTCAAATAATTCCCATTACTGCTAAATAACTTTTGGGGTGGTTTTAGTAAGACCAGCAATAACAGGGTATAGCACTTAGCCCAGGCTCTCTGGCTCTGCCATTGGTCAAATGCCAAAGAGCAGCAGAGGTTCAGGGCAGTACTTCTCCAGAAAAACATACCAGCTATCTGGGATCAGCTCAGCTCCCGAATTTCTTAAGTCAAACATGGCATCGGTGTCAAGCAGCTCCTGCTGGACTTTTTTTCTTTTTCTATAAGCTTATGCAATTCCTTTCTGAACCCATGGAAAACATGAACATTTTCACTATCTTGTAGAGATTTTATGTGGTTTTGCTCCGAATCCACTCCTAATTCATGTGCTGATCCCATCCTGCACTGGTAAAAGCAGCAAACCAGCCCTATTCACTTTTGTGCCACTCAGCCTCAGAGAGGCTTGGTGTACCCAAGACCCTTTTTTTCAAATTAAAGGCTCTTCTTTGTACTAACGCTTCCATTTGAGACATTCCCAGAAAGCCGGGTGCTAGGACAGAAACTAACCTAAATTCCTCCTCAGTGAATGTGAACACAAAGGCAGTTGTTTCTTTCTTCCCTTATGGTTTTATCTTCTTCAAGTGCTTTTTGTATACTTTCATCTGCTACTGACCCTGAAAAGACTTTCTGTCTGATACACTCAGAAAATGAATAAACAGGATTTTATGCTTTTGCAAGTTGTTCCTCAAGCTGTCTTACTGGTCCTGTCTTACGGGGGTTTTACTTTCAGCCTGGCAGGATTTACATTCTTTTTTTGCCCCACTTTCCTCATTCAGACAACTTTCAACTTCTTGAAAGATGTCTTCTTATTTCTAACACTCTCTTTCACCTCCCCTTAAAGCAGGGCAGGTTTTTTCTTTCTACAAGTCTGATATCCTGTTTGCTCTGAACTTCCTAGTTGCCTCCCTTGTTATTTCTCTGCCTGCAGGAGACAGAGACATTTTACACCATCAGCTGCCCAATTTCGTTTCAGCAAGCTTTAAAAGCTTGGCAGAGTTTTCCCCCTTTTATGAAATAAGCCACTTCCAGCAGTGAACTCTCATCTCCTGTGACTGCTGTAGAGGATGTTAAATCTAAGCACATCATCCATATTGCCTCACTTTTCTTTAACAGTAAGATTTAGTCAGGCCAAACACCTTCACAAAATCCTGGGGTGAGAAGCAGCAACGCTGGGAGGACAGCAGCTGGAGGAGGAAGCACAGGGCTGAATTTATAACTTTCCTCTCTGTCACCCTCAAAGGCTCAGGGCTGAGAGTTTTCAAGGTTTTCCACACCTGTGGACCACTACTGGGTCACTACTACTCCACCATCCTCCACCCTCCAGAATCCTTTCTGTCTCCCAGCCTAAAGCTCTTTCAAACTGCAGGCTCCTCCAAGCTCACTACAGAGGCACCTGGATTTCAGAAAGGAACACTGAATGGTCAAATTGACCAGAACTCCACAGCCTGGTACGATGAAAAGTGCTGACAGTTTGACTCAAGAGGAGGTTTTCATATTCGCTGTTCCCCACAGGATAAACACCTCCAAAAATCACTGCTTATCAGCACCCAGTTACACACCCGTTACAAGGCATCGACTGAGCACAGAACAGAAAGAAAATCTATACAGCTTAAGTGCAGCTTAGGGAACAAAACTTGTTCTCATCTCTTCAAGTCTTTACAACGGAATATCTGGGCTTCTGTCCCCATTCTATATTTGCAAAGGAGGCCAGGTCCTTCAGGTTTCTGCATCAAATCCGTTCAAAAAAAAGATAAAAAAAGATAAAAAGCAGCTAAACTGAAGGCCGCAGAGATTTGCATTCTTGCCCAACCTGGCTGGCTACAGAAGAAAGCACACTGACAAAGTAAGCAGGCTGAACTTTTTCAGAACTCCACAACAGGTGCTGAGAAAGCAAACAGACACACATTCGTGCATGAGGTGCGCTAAGGCAGGCCTAGCTAGTACAAGTAAAAGCTGGGCAGAGGATGTGATGCAATCTGATGAAGAGAACTTTAAAAGCTACTGTCCACGAGGTGATCTACTGCAATGGTCCACATGCACATTCTTAGCTCACCTCAGCAACAGATGGGACAGTAATTTAAAGCTTCGATCTCAATGTAAAGGTTGGGCTAAGAGTGACCACCCATCAGCCGCAGGCCAATAATTAGTTGAGCTGTTGTTCAGGGTATACACCCAGATCTCACCCATGGCAGCATGCGACACTGGAAGCAGAACAGAGACAGCATAGAGAGAGTACCCACCGTGAGGTAAATTGTAAATGCTTAATGCCAGCGTAGATCCCTCACCTCACCCTCAGCAGTGTCTAGGCATGCTTTTCCGCGAGTCTCACAAGCGAGGAAAACGCAGTCATGACAAAGTGCCTCCTTCAGAGTTACAGCTGTGAGCATTATTCTTTTCATTATAATAATACTAAAGATCAGGATTCCAAGATTGCTGATTACTAATACTCTAGATATAGTATGCAAGACATGCTCATGCACATTAACCCATCATTAAAGCATTTTTCTAAACCACATCAAATGAATCTTCTCCTTGTATGTGCAAGCTGCACTGCAACACTGCTCACGTGTTTGTGTTCGGATGCAGCACTCACTTGGTCAGGCCTGCCTCCTTCACCATTTTCTGCCAGATCTGTACCTTCTGTTCTCTCTGACTCAGCGCCTTCCGATACGCGTGGGGAAGCCCACCCGGCGTCTCAGTGGTGTCTCCTTCCATCTCAAAAGGAATCACAAAGGTGTAGAAGTCTGAGGGTGGCAGGAGGCGGAAGATACTTGTGTCGCTGCTCTCCTTGCACACCAGCATGGGGCTGTCCCAGTAGTTTGGCAGAGTGGCCAAGCCCACCTGAGCCATGTGGTCTTCAAGCATTGGATAATGGGTGTGGAAAGGGGCAAAGCTGACTGCTTGGTTCCCCGAGAGGATGAGAGGCTGGGTAGGCGTAAGAATGTAAAAAGTACAGCCAGTGGTGGAAGAAAGGGACAAACGATGGCAAACCACAATGACCTTGACGTTGTCACAGCTGTGGACATGAACAGATGCCTGCACAGGGCCAAGGACAAAAGTGCTATTCCGGCACTTCTCAATGGTCACAGATCTGCAAAAGAACAAGACAGTGAGGACACAGTGAGCAGGAAAGAACAAAAGTAGGACTTTTCCACTGCTTAGTCCATTTAGCAAGAATTTAGCACTTAAACAGGCTAGCTGAAAAGACATCTAGCTGTGTCCCAGGAGAACAAAAACTCACCGGAGAGGAGAGAGGAGATAAATGAAGGACTTATTGCACCGATGAATTCTTACATGAGCCCCCACTAAGGTGCTGGAGCTCTTGGCCAGTGTCTGTTTGTACACCTGGCTCATTATCACCATGGGGAACGCCGCCGGTGCCACACAAGTATTACAGGCAATCTTTGCTCTCTTGGTGGTTCCTTCAACTGCAAAAAGAAGTTCACCAATGCATTTAAATTTTTTCTTAAAAGCACAAAAAAGGCTATACATGATTCCTACAGAGACACAGACATGATGGTTCACCGTCCGTATCATTCATCAATACTTCAAGAAAATAATCAGCCCAAAACTTCCAGGATGGTACCATCAAACTGCATAATTTCACACACCAGTCATACTACCCTACTGATATCTACTATGCAGGTCAGAAGAATGTAGCAGTCACATGCTCCAGAAAGATCAAAACCACTTCAGGGGCAGCCAAAGCCCTGACCTAGGCGTCTCCATTTCCATTAGTCTGTTTCCAAACACAAAACTTAGCTTGGCAGGAAGATCCTTAGGGCAAGTTTTATGTTGAAAGCAGGAACTGCAGATTTTAAGAGAGCAAAATGCTCCCTCTACAGTACAATCCTTGAGCAACCTCATTGTCCTACCTAATGCACAGCAGTCGGAGAAATAAAACATTAATCTGATTTTTTTTCTCCTCACAGGGAAGATGCCTTGGCTCCCCTGCCACGTCCCTGCCTAGACCAGTTCTCAGCTTTGCCCCAAATACATCACATTATCTATTCTCTGTGTCCAGCTGTACTTGAATAATGAGGGCAGTAATACTGACCTCACTCAGAGGGGCCTTTGACAATAAACTCATTAATGTCTGCTCACAAAAGTGATCCAAGGACCAGAAAAATACATACAGATGTCAGGCAGCACCCTCTAGTCCCCCAGACTCACCTCTAAGCTGTCACTTTACTCAACTCCACCAACAGTAGGAAGAAAAGGAGACAAGCCTCCAATACCACTGCTAGATCCCTGGTCAGCAGGGGAACTCAGATTGGAAAGTTATTTCTAAAATAAAGGCAAGGCCTGTAGGTACCTTGCTGTGCCCATGCAAGTTTCTTCCCGGACTTGAAGCAGGCAGTCATTCCAAAAGGGTTTGTCGTCAGGCAAGACCGCAGCCAGCTCTCTAGCTTGGAGAAAGAGAAGGCTCTGGAGACCTTTGAGTACCCATTTCGCCTGTGGCAGGGCTGCCAGAGGGCAAGCTCGTGCAGAGGATAGACCGTCCTGGATTTGTTCAGGGTCCCTTCAATAAGAAAGCTGAGGGCACAGACAGCTTCGTAGGACACCACGCTGCTGTGGGTGGAATGGGAGGAGGCAGTGAGCTGCTCTGGCTCCAGCAGCAGTTCCAGCATATCCAAGAGGTGGCTCTGCACAAAGGCGCAGTGGTCCTGATCATTCCAGTTCTTGGTGGGCAGAAAAACACAGGAAGGAGGTGAGTTCTCACAGAGCTGACAAGCTCCACTGACATTATACAACGCATCCTCGCTTACACTCGTTCTAAAACAGGGAAAACAAGTTAAATGTGCTGCTTTCCCCTACTCACTGCTTCTGCTGCTCTGCTCTTCAAAATACAGAAAGCAGCCTCCTCCCAAAGTGAAAAAAAAGAACATTTTACTCTAAGAACCAAATATTTCATTCTAGAAAGCAGAAACAAACTCTCCTACAATCCTTCCTGCACAAGTTCAGCCAGCTACTGCTGGCAATTGAAGACAGGAAATAAATCAATAACTGACAGTCAAGGTCTTGCTACTGCTCTATTGGAAAATCACTGCATCTCTTCCAGACCTTCAAAAACGATTCAGTGTCGCCTTCTGAGGCACTGCAGCGAAAAAGGCAGAGGGTTATTTCTTCACAGTGAGTGGACCAATAAACCAGACAACCTCTGAATCATTAGTTCAAATTCTGAAGGTCTTCAGAAAAAAAAAAAAAAAAGGAATACTAGAATTATGGTAGCCCTTAATAAAAGACAACCTTTGCTGGCCTGTGAACTGCAGAACAAGCAACACACGGACATGATTACACATTGTCTTCATGATCCACAAGGGCTGTACCCAAAAGGCCTTAACAAGGAGCTATGAGCATCTTGGCCAGCAGCTAGAGATCCCTGCACTGTGACAGGTACCTTCTCACAGCAGACCAGCCTCGCTACACTATTTCCAAAGTGGGCACGCTCGACCAAACTAACACTAGTGGAGATAGCCTCAGTCCTATCAGGACTCGAAACCTCTGGGAGGTGTATAATGGCAGCCAACACACACCTCCTCCCTGCCCAGAGTTTTATGTAATGGCTACAGTTAAAACAAAACATCAGCTTTTAAATAACGTTGGATGCTCCACAGCCACCCAACTCACAGGCCTGTGTCAGGCCCTCTTGTTTCTTTATTCCTTTGTTCAGTCTTTCACCATGAAGTTACCTGGTTTAATTATTTCAGCTTGTCCTATTTCAGCTACATTTCACTAGCTCATACAACTTACAGCATCACAATCAAGACAGAAATCCACTGAGGTTTGCAGCTGGACTTTATAACGATGTTGCCAATCTGTAATTCACTCTCAAATACAGAGCTGTCTACAAGCTGCACCCGATACATCCAACTCACTTCTCCTAAAATACTTCATAGTATTTTAAAAGGAAACATTAGCATTTCCACATGGGTAATCTACAGATGACCAAGCAACTCTCCTCTCTGACACATAACCTAATGCTAGAGACCACCCTGGGATCCTAATACTTTAATGTGTATCATGGGAAAGCAACCTCCAGCGTAAGAAAGGTTCCCGTTTGACTAATAGAAAAGGCAGAGGCAATTGCTTCTCAAAAGAAGAACTGTCAAGACTCTGAGGTAACTTTCACAGTTGGTCTCAGACTCTAGGGAATTCCCATGGACAACTTTTGCTGGTAAAGCTGCAGAGAATACACCATTTCATTTCATTCACCACTGAGCAAAGTATCTCCACTTTGACTGGAACCTTAGGCTTTACCACAGGCAGATTTGTTCCCAGGTTCAAACCTGACACTTTTTGCCCTCCCAAGAGCCAATCAGCCACTTTTCAACTCCCGTCGAGGCAAATCTTTGCAGTTTCCCACATGGCCGCGCACGGAGAATCTCACAGCCACGGCTACCTTATTCTCGCTGGTAGATTTTCCTGACAGACTGGGAGACTTGATCCTGGGGCTGGGCCATTCCTCCCCGATCAGAGACCTTCGCAAAGAAACCTTGTTCACCTGCTGGACGTACAGGAAGAGCAGGAACTGCAGAGTGTCTACCGACAGCTGGCCAAGAGAGGACAAAAAGAGGCGTTAGGTCGGGCTGTGCTCTCCCCCCACCCGCCGGGCTCGGGACTGGGGCTCCTGCCTTGCTCCGCTCCTGCTCCAGCTCCTCGGCGCTGGTGCAGGCC
>NW_009728425.1:0-1497 GCF_000703405.1 Apaloderma vittatum
CCATGCCGAAGTCTATGAACTCCCACTCGATGCCCTCCTTCTTGTACTCCTCCTGCTCCAGCACGAACATGTGGTGGTTGAAGAACTGCTGCAGCTTCTCGTTGGTGAAGTTGATGCAGAGCTGCTCGAAGCTGTTGAACTGGGGAGACAGAGAGGGCAGCCGAAGGGGTCAGTGAGGTCAACAACGCCGGCCGGACGTCCAAGGGGGTCAATTCGACCCCCCCAACGGTGTCAACATGGCGCCCGGTTGGGTTAGGGAGGCCAACTGAACGTCCAGGAAAGTCAACACAAGCTCCAACGGGGTCAACTGGACATCCAATGGGGTCAACAGAATGCTCAGCACGGTCAACATGACGTCCAATGGGATCAATGGGGTCAACCTGACACCCAATAGGGTCAACACCAAGTCCAATGGGTTCAATGGGGTCAACCTGAGATCTAACTGGGTCAACGTGACGTCCAATGGGATCAATGGGGTCAACCTGACACCCAATAGGGTCAACACCAAGTCCAATGGGTTCAATGGGGTCAACCTGAGATCTAACTGGGTCAACGTGACGTCCAATGGGATCAATGGGGTCAACCTGACACCCAATAGGGTCAACACCAAGTCCAATGGGTTCAATGGGGTCAACCTGAGATCTAACTGGGTCAACGTGACGTCCAATGGGATCAATGGGGTCAACCTGACACCCAATAGGGTCAACACCAAGTCCAATGGGTTCAATGGGGTCAACCTGAGATCTAACTGGGTCAACGTGACGTCCAATGGGATCAATGGGGTCAACCTGACACCCAATAGGGTCAACACCAAGTCCAATGGGTTCAATGGGGTCAACCTGAGATCTAACTGGGTCAACGTGACGTCCAATGGGATCAATGGGGTCAACCTGACACCCAATAGGGTCAACACCAAGTCCAATGGGATCAATGGGGTCAACCTGAGATCCAACAGGGTCAACACAAAGTCCAATGGAATCAATGGGGTCAACCTGACACCCAACAGAGTCAACACGACGTCCAATGGGATCAGTGGGGTCAACCTGACACCCACTGGGGTCAACACGATGGCCAATGGGATCAGTGGAGTCAACCTGACACCCAATGGGGTCAACACAACGTCCAGTGGGACCAATGGGGTCAACCTGACACCCAACGAGGTCAACACAATGGCCAATGGGATCAGTGGGGTCAACCTTACACCCAATGGAGTCAACACGACATCCAATGGGATCAATGGGGTCAACCTGACACCCAACGGGGTCAACACGACATCCAGTGGGATCAACTGGGTCAACCCAGCACCCAAGGGAGTCAGAAGAACACCCAAGGAGATCGACGGGATCAACTCAACACCCAACCATGTCCACTCAGCACCCAAACGAGGCTTCATTTCCACCTACGGTTCAACGCCAACCTCGAGGAGATCATCCCCACCGCCCACCCCTTCACCCAGAGGACCAACCCAACCTCCCCGCTCCCACCACCAGCGCCCGC
>NW_009728426.1:0-18174 GCF_000703405.1 Apaloderma vittatum
CGAGCGGCAGGTTGGGCACGGCACCCGCCAGCTTTTTGTTTTCTCCTTCTCTACTTACTAATTAACTCCTTTTGGAGTTTTCTCAGCTGGTGCATCGTTCTGCAGCGTCCCCTAACACCAGGGCACAGTTCAGAGAGCCAGGACCGGGTCAGGCCACCTCCCTCCTTCGGAACGATCCTTTACGGTCAACCAGAACCTTGTTTGGACTTAAAATCAAAGCTACACGCCACTGTTTACAAAGTGTGGATTCAGCTGTTCCTTGTGCTTAAGGGAATTTTGTTTTTCCCAAGTAAAACAGTAATTTGACCACTGATGCAACGCAGAGCAAAATACAAGAATGACTCCTCCTTCCTCAAGTAACAGAAAGCAAGAAAAACTTTTGAAGCTGTAAAGTCCATCCTTCCCATGTTTATTATGCTGGATTTGCAGGATTTTTCTTGCCAAATTCTCTGTATTTTCAAACATCTGATGTCCTTCCAGGGCAGTTCACACTCCCTACGACTCAGGGCCATTTCGGTAGCTCTGCTGACCTGCCCTGGGAAATACTCAGGTTCAGGTTCCTTCTCCTCCTGCCAGAGGCACTCTGAGCTTCACAGAAGGACGAAGTCACAACTCATCACACACAATACGGCCTGGGCCGGGGGATGTAAAACCCCACCTTATTTAGCATAAGCCCAATTCTACCACCCACCTGACACCAGCCCAGGAAGAGCTGCCCTGTCTTGTGCTGGTAAAAGCATTTATGTATTTGTCTGTATAATTAACGGGATTGAACCGGGAAAACCCACGGAAAAAAGTGACTTTAAACGTGAGTCATTTCCCGGATCTTGTTCACTCTGCAACCCATTGATGTTTGTGAGGGTACAAGCGTGTGTGACAGAGAGAGAGGACAGAGACAGAGACAGGAGCGAGACTGCTTCGTCTGCAGCAGCGATGGTGGAGAGAACACACGGAATTACACCCTGAACCGCAGCCGTTTAGTTCCCCTCTGCCTCTCAGGGCTTTTACTACTTTTGAAATCTTTCTGCAGAATCACGGAGTGGTTGAGGTTGGAAGGAACCTCTGGAGATTGTCTAATCCACCTCCCTGCTCAAAGCAGGGGCAGCTCGAGCAGGTTGCTCAGGACCGTGTCTGTTCAGGTTTGGAGTTCTCTCCAAGGATGGAGACTCTGCCACCTCCCTGGGCAACCCGCTGGGGCGTGCAATCGCCCGTTTGCTCCAGCCTGTGCAAAACTCATTCCAGTGTAAGAGCAAGTAACACAGGAAAGAAGAAACAAAGCATCAGCTTCTGATGGCCACTTTGTCCAGCTGCAAAGGGACGTTACAAAGCGCGTGGTGTAAAGATCCCCACTGGCTCTGACTGGGAAGGTGTGCATGGCAAGAAGCGACTTCTAGTTTCCCTCGCCACTGCCAGAGCACGTTAACCCGCAGGATGGTGACAGCATCTCCTAGAGCAGCTCATCAACCGGGCGAAGGAAGAGCCTCTGCGATCTCTCAGTGAGGCAGGGGAGATCAGACCTGGGCCGAGGCAGAGCCTGGTGAGGACTGGACACTGCACAGGGATCAGAGAGCTGGGAACAGGACAGGAGGAGAGAAATGGCACGTGGAAAACAAGGAGGCAAGTCATCGGGGGAGTAACTTCTCAACTGCTCTGCCTTCCACACCCCCGCCGTCTCAGATTCCCTGCCGGCCTCATCTGTGAGATTCCTCCCCACGACTGGCAGAAGGTTTCTTAGCTCAAGGGGAGCCCACACAGTACCTCAAGAGAGGTCAAGAAACTATCAGGAGCTACAGAAAAAGCACCTGAAGTCAAACACACTTCACGTTCCGCTGCCAGGCTGCAGCCAGGCTGCCCCGTGAGCAGGCAACAGGCACGGTTTTCACAGGAAAACTAATTCCGATTGCAACAGCCCAGAGCCTGTCGGAAAAGCCAAGCAGGACACTTGTCAGCCTTCACCGCTGACTTACAACCGCAACAGGGGCTGGTATGAAAAGGATGAGTTAGCCTAGGGATGTGGAGATTTCTTCCTTAGCAGGCTGACAAGGTGGCACATCCTGGTGATTGGTTTCTTCCTAAAATACATACCCCAGAAACAGGCCTGAGAAGCATCCTGGGCTGGCTGCACAGTAAAATTGGGAAAAAAAAAAAAAAAAGAAATCAGATTGTCAGAATTGTCTGCCTACATCAAGAGAAGCTGGGCTTTTGTACACGGCTTGGTTCTCCTCTGCTTTTGAATATTCTGCATCCTGGCATCGCTTTGCACATCGAAACTTGTTCTCATCAGCACCAGCAGCACAGAAAGAGTAAAAGAAGCGACTCTGCACAAGCTTCCAGGTGGCAACTGCAGGCAGGAAACAGGCTCGCGAAGAAGAGACCCTGCCTGGTAACACACCCAGCAACCAAAAACGTTCAGTGCAGTAACGCAGCTTTTGTCAAGCAGCTGCAAATAAATATTTATTAGTTAAGGGCAGTAAGCAGAGAGTAAATTTAGGGCACAAAATGCACGACGGTGAAGAGGGTAAATCACTGCAGGCTCTAACCTGACTCCCAGGGCTTCCTCTGTAAGTTGCGTATGAAGTGTGAAGACATTCAACACCCCTTAATGTGACACTGCGTGTGCCATTCAAAACAGGACATTTGCCACCCACAGCAGTTGCATTCCTCATGGTATTGGAGGTATTTCCCAGACTAAGTGCAAGGAAGACCGCAAATACCGCGCTAAAGGACAAGGTTGTGGCATGGTAAACTTCCCTTTTTCTTTTCCTTTCTTTTAAACTGGATGAAAAGCTAGACCACAAAATTTGAGGATGGGAAAAAGAAAACCCCGTTATTTTTGGCATTGTTCAAGTTTAAAAGAGCTGCAAGTATTTAGCTATTTGTTAAGAATTCTCACTTCACCCTCAAGCTGAGGAGAATTTTGAGACAGAAATAAGAGCGGGATCTTCCAAACATCAGCTGCAGGTGCTCAGCTCTCACCAGTCCCCAACACAGCTGGACTAGAGACTCGTGGAAGCCCAGAGACTGGCAGCACGCCCCCATCCAGTCCCACACTTCTGTTTAGCGATCAAGTCCATTTCCCCACCCCTGCCCACGTGGGGAATGTTGTTTTGACATTCCTACCTGGGAACGAAAACCTCATTGTGAAGGTAGTTCTCAAATGTCTTGCGGAAAGCAGATTCTTCCAGCTCCTTTTGTATTTGAGAGTCTGTTTTAGGACACGAACAACATTCTCCACTGACTTCCTCATTTTCACTTTGATTATACTTCTGAGGGTCTTCAGATTCAAAAGGAGGAGACCACGTCCTTGAGGGCAGTTTTAATCCTACGGACAAAACAATTTTAATATCACTTATGCTCAACACGGAAGAAGCAGAGATTTGATCCGACAAAGATCCAAAACTGGTGTACACGAGATCTGTAACACATTTGGGCATCCTGTGGTTTCTGAAAACAAGCCAAAGCACCTTTCATTCTTCTGTGCAGGCCTTTGCTTCAAACCCACGCTCTCTCTGAAACAGAGCTCAGGTGCTGCTGTAGTCAACTGGAATTCTGCCCCAGTTCATCCCAGTTTAGGTACCACAGGGCAGCAGGTGAGATCTGGGCAGTCCTCAGTGAAACTCTGTGTCTCAAAGAATTCCAAACCAGGCACAGGATGCCTTAAAAAATTAACTTGGCCACTGATCTCCAGTAGCACTGAATTATTTTCCCTTACAATCCCCATAGCTGTTATTAAACTTATTACTCAGTTTAAAAGGAACAAGGGCAGAAGGGAGATCCCTAAAGGACAAAATATCTGATTACTTTGTTAAAAAAGAAAAAGGTTTTGGAGAGCTTTTGCACATAACTTGGCAGTTGCACCTCATGTATAATGGAACTGAGCAGTGGGAGAACCGCAGCTGCATCTCAGCCTGTTTCTTGAACAGTCTTGAAAAACAGGCATCCAGAGCTCCAGGAAGCACATGAAAAATCTCCAGACAGTTTTGAGAAAGCTTGAAGGAAAGGCACAGAGAGAGAACCACAGGCTCACCTTTCAAGCAGTAATCAAGTTCATAGAGCTCGCTGTCTTCTGCCTGCTGCTGCCAGAACACCAGGTAGTGCGTGATGTTCCCATTGGGCTCCGAGGGCGGCTTCCACTTCAGGATGATTTGGGACGAGGAGTTGGAAACAGATATCGGATCCAACGGGACCGACGGAACTGCGTGGGTGGGAAAAGAGACAGAGGTCACTGCCAGCGCTCTGCAAGAGAGCCACAGAGCACGGGACAGACAGAGGCAAGCTTCCACTGCCACAGGGACGGGCGCTGCTCCCCAGAGCAACCCACTGACACCCAATGGCGCCACAGCGGGACGCACCGACGCACACCAGCTCTTCCACGTGGCCACACAAGCACGATGGAAGGAGCACACGTTGGCTCCATCTCCCTACGCGGGGAACAGGCGCCCTTCTGCTCGTTGAGGAACTCCTCCCTCCCACAGCAGAGCAGCAACGGCAGCGGAAACTTTCAGGGGATACGGGACTATGGTGACCACCAGAGAGACAACTATTTAGGTCTGTTTTTCTTTTTCACTTGCAAGGCAACATGAACTGAATCCTACTGACCAGTAGCATTGGTCTGGACGTAGATGATTTCACTCTTTGCACCGTATGTTCTTCGCTCGTCTGAGAAGGTGACCAGTGTTTTCACGAACACGGCGTACTGGGTCCACGGCTTCAAGCCCCTCAGGAGCCAGCCTGGCTGGGCCTGGGCTTTGGGCTCATTTGACCGTGGGGGCGGGTCAACATCCACAACTGTCCAGCTGTTGGATCCGCAGGCGTCTTGGCCATCAAACTCGGTCACGTTTTGGTATGGACTTTAGAGAAAAGAAAAAAAAAAGAAAACCCTCAAATTCCCAGAATCTGAATTCAATCCCAATTCAATTTAAACCCCCAACATTTCTAAAGAAATCACTGAACAATCCTTTGCCCTTTAGAGAAAGTGTAACTATCTTTTTGTACAATTCTGAAAATGAAGCACAGGGAGCTTTGTAACCCAGGCTCCTAACAGCATCACAGAACCCAACAACTAAATCCAGACTGATTATTTTAAGCTTTATGAAAATCAGAAGCCAGACAATCACAGAAGCTGAACAGCTACGCCCACAGCAGGTCTAATATCTACTCTTCAATGCCAACTGCCCTTCGTGGAAGCCCAGCATGGCTACTATTTTGTAACCTAAGGGTGGATCACTTACGCTTCTTTGTAAAAAAGCATAAACCCCAGGAGATCACGGAAATCGGGAGGCCAGTACGGCTCCCACTTCAACAGGATCTTGTCGTGAGAAGTTCTAATGGAAGAAAATTTCAGTAATTCATTTTCACCTGTAACAAAAGAGAAGCAACAACAATTTTGTTAATGCTAAAAAATAAAGTTTTTATTTTTAATTACCTTAGAGATTTTTTTTCTCCACAGATAAGTACGAGAACATATTTACATTAAAACTTTATCTTACTCAGAAGCTATTCCTGCCCTACGCCAGGGCTTGGAATCGATGACCTCCTGAGGTTCCTGCCTGTTCTCTTGTTTTACGAAAATGACCCTGTCAAGGAGCTGAACTAAATTCTCCTAAGTGGGAAACACATTTTAAAATTCCTGATGATTTACACAGCTGAGCCCAGTCACACGGTTTGCAGGGAAGGCAGAGGCTACAAAAGCGACGTGCGTGAACCCCCGGCCTCGCCTGCGGGTAGCGGGGTCCCTCTGCAAGGCGGAGGGAAGGACGACGCACAGGAGGTGGAGTCTGGAGGCTCGGGGGACACGTTACGATACCGTACGTCCGAGCAGCCCAATAAGGGCAAACTGCAGCTCTGACTGGATCTGCCATTCCTGCAGTAGCTGCGCAAGGGAGGGAGAACATTAATTTCACTGGCACCACATCCAGAACAAAGAAGGGCTTTTTTTTTTTTTTCCTTGGCCTATTTATTTATTTATTTTTATTTTTGGTAAACAGGATGCTGCCAATGTGAAAACTGGACTTGAAATGTAAAAACAAACAGAAAGCCAAGCACACTGGCACCCTGTGGTTGAAGGTGGGGGGTGGCACGGAGAACAGCTCAGCAGAGGGCAGCTAAAGCTGGCGAAGAGAAACGCAATCGTCTCCTCCAGCTGCCCTGAAACAAAGCACCCAGCCAGCCCGGGAGCTGCGCACAACCCCACGACCCAGCTGGGCTCACACCCCAAATCCAGTGTCATTCCCAAACGGAGGACGAGCTCGCTAGTGGCTCACGGGAGGCGGTGACCTTGTGGGGCAGCTAATTCCTCGTGCCTCCTTCCCTCTGCCCAGGCTAGAGCGGGCACGGCCCTGAGGTTACGGCTCTGGGCAGGTTTTCTCCCCAGTCCCACCAGTTTCTAGGCAGGGAGTCGTTACGTTCCCTACTCCCCACTGCGCCGGCACGGCTGCACGTGCTGATACGGGGAATCAGGAAACTGATTCAGCTGAAAGATCTTCACTTTTAACTCTGTTCACAAAGAGCTAAGTCGGCGTAACGAGGGCAGAATCGGACAAACAGGCAACCACGGCACGATCCAGGCTGCTCTGCAAGAGGAACTGAAATGCAAGGAACTAAAAACATACCTTAACGCTGGGGGGTTTGGTGGCAATACCTGCTTACGCATCTAAGGCGTAAATCTTTGTTTGTGGAGCCAGACAACAAACCGGAGCAGAGAGAGGACACAACCCCAGAACAACAAAGCAGAAGCGGGTTTGCTATTTTTTACCGCATCTGACTTTGACGGTCTGGTTCACCCTACGCCCCTAGAAGAGTTTTACTGGCACCAACAGGGAGAGCGGATTGCGCGTGGCACAGAACGGGGAAAAAACCCAGCAGGGTTGGGGGTGCCCAAGGGATGTCCTTGCGGCAGCACCGCTGCCAAAATCGGTGTCTGCAAAGCTACGTCTTCAGTAGCACAACTGTAGTTAGAGCATAAAGCAACGCTGTTTGTTCTTTAGCCACGCTGACCCCCTCTGATTGCTGCTCCTGAAGAAAGGTGGTAGCTTAAAAAGCTCCGAGAAACACAACAAAAATCGTTGGAAAAATTTCTGACTGTTGTCATAGCAATTTCCTCACATGGCTCCAGAGATGGGTGGAAATCCTGTTTCTCTGCTGTGTTTATTCTGCGCGCCTACTGTCGCCTCATGACATGGGAAAAGAAGATTACGACTATTAATCAGGTACTCAGCGGTAACACAAAGTCCCCGGCTGGACCAAGGTTACGCTGCGCTAAACTCTTCAGAAAGACGCAACAATACCCTCAACCCTGAAAAACTCACAGCTGAGCACACAAAGAGCAAACTTCACAAGAGCAAAGCCAGCAAGGGAGGCTCCTGGCCAGATGGAGAACCTGCAAGTATTTTACTCGTGGTTTACTGACAGTGTCGCTGCTGCGCACCAGCATGTGGGAAGCCTACCAAACTGGTGCTCAACCGAAAGGACAAGGACAGGCCCAGGAACAACAGCCCAGGCTAGGCGGGGAGAAATAAGAGCGTGAGGTTAGCGAGCAGAGGAAAAGTAGAACGAGGCAAGTCTCGCCGCACTCTGAGGCTTTCTTACATGAGGCTTGATCACCGTTCGTCTTCAGGGCTATGTCGTTCCTCTCCTGACGCCCCTTGGTCCCAGAGATCTCCTCCATCTTGTGGATCTCCGACAAACACAGTTTGGGATTATAATGGAAGAAGAGTTTGCCTCGTGCAATAGTGAGGTTGTGTTTACTCCAGTCCCAGAGCTGGCGCAGATTCTGGTTGTCCAGGGCATAAAATGAATAATTCCTGAAAGCAGAGAACGAAATTGTGCATTGACGGGGGGAAAATACACTGAAAACTCTTTTTCTCAGGCACTATTCCAGGGACCAAAGCAAAACGAATGCAAATATCTTCCCTGGTAGGCCACAGGCAGAAGAACATTTAAAAATAACCTAGGAATTGTTTACCAATACAAATCACCCTGATAACACCGGCACTCCTTACATTTCAAAGCATTACAATAAAGTATCTTTTGAAAGAACTCACCCAGCCTCTAGTGTTTCTCCTCTAATCAGATGTAGTTTACGAAAAAAAGAAAGAGAAACCAAGGCATAAGACCGGCGAATTTTTAGGTAACCTGAGATTTCTTCTATCAAGCCAAGATTCGCTTCTAGCTCGGCTGCTATATTATCTACGGAAAGGAAAACATTGGTTTTAATATTCTGATACCACAGACACAAACACTGATACCAGAGCCCAAACACATGACATAGAACTGCTGTGACATTAATTCCCAAGGCTTGAGAAAAATCAGTTAGCAAGAAACCCCAAGTGACCGTCACGAGAGCCTTTGTCTGAGGGTATTTTTCTGAATCACTCTAAGACCGAGAGTGGTCAAAGCAAGAGAGAAACGCTCCCGGACAGTGTCACATTCACTGCTCTGGCACCCGGTGCTCCCTGCCCCCTCCCTCATGCAGAACTTACTTCCTCCACGGATATTTATAACCAAGCTTCCATTAACAACTGTGCAGCCCCGAAGCTCCTGGGCCGATGTCACCGAATCGATCGTCTTCTCCTTCCCGTAGTCGCAAACCTTCGGGCAGGGCCCCGCGCAGGGCGTGCAGTGCAGGCTGCAAAACAAGAGACAGGACGGGTTTTGTCATCTGGGGCATCCGCAGCGATTCTCAAAAGCAAAGTAATCGATTCAAAGCGACGGTGTCCTGGCAACAAGCCACGGGATTCACATGCAGGGCGCAGCACGTGGCTCTTAGGAATTCCAAATAACTGCTGAGAGTTCTTTAAATTGGCATTTCCCCACTGGAAACGCTCGTTGTTCTGTCCCCTCCTACAGAACACAAACCTGAATGAAGGGATTTTGACTGTTCTGAACAGCCCATTCGCTGCTCCCTGCTCTACACACCAGGGGCTTCGAGATCACGAAACCCAGGCCCTGCCTCCCTCCCCAGATCGTTAACCCAACGTGTAACTGATAAGCGGAGAGCTGGTCGTTCATCTGGGAATCCTCCGATGAAGGGCTGTACATAAAGTTGCTTTAAAAAAAGGCAAGCGTGTGCTTTGTGCTCTGGGGAAATACTTCTCAAATGGCAGCGAGCTGACTGCTTGCCCTGGTCATAACACCCCAAGAACATGTTCCCAACTACTGCAGAGAAAGAAACGCTTTAGAAAAAGTACAGAGTAGTGCCGTGAGGGCCTAGAGCAGCCTGGAGAGAAGCAACGTGGGCTGTTACACAAGTAGCACACCTACTCTGGAGGCTGCTAGGTCATTCTTTTGAAAAGCAAAACAGGAAATAAAATGAAAAGAGCAAATTCCCTGAAATTATTACGGCAGGAGCGAATACATGCGAGCGCAGAGCTACCAACGTTCATAGGAAATCTGACTCATCACAATATATAATGTTATTGTAGGACAAACAACAAAGTTTTCAGTGATAAACAGCCCAGCAACATAAATTAATTCCTTTGTCGAAAAACCCTGGGAAGAGGCAGAATGGCTGTTCCCTGCTCCCATTCTTGCTACGCTTGTTTGTTACATTGTCCATTTACGTCTGGCACAGCTTGAACCTGCTCAGTGCCAGTAATTACAGGGATGAGGGACAGATATTCCGAGAATGATCCACTCTAACTACACCCCGCTCTGCTCATTAGACCCTACTTCTCCCTGTCCTGCTTAATGGCAAGGCTTTCGAGTCTGAGGCCTGCTTTGGAGGGGGAGGGAAGCAGGGCTGCGACAGCCTCTCCGCGGCCCAGCTCCCTCGTCCCACGCGATTACAGAAAGACCCTTCCCGCTTGGGGATGCTCCTCTTCCTTGTCTTCTCTCTCACTCTCCCACTTTTTCCGAACTTGAGAGGGAACAAGGGAAACCAAGGGAGGAATAAACTACCGCGCACGGTAGGTCAACCTGTCTGCTTTTAATGGCTCCAATTAGCAAGGTATTAGTTTGCAAATCATATTAAAGTGGACCAGGTAATTGTCACAGACACTCCAACGCCGGAAACTCTTCTTGCTCTTGACACAGAACACAAACCCTGTGTCCAAGCGAGAGAGAAGCACGGCACAAACACCGCAGGACGATTCCTTCACCTGCAGACACTTGTACTCACTTGCTGGAATTCATGATGTACCCCGATGGGCATTCGTGAACACACTCGTTGTTGTGGATGACGTGACAGCCCGACTCCCTGGCGTTTTTGCACTTGTTGTGCAGTTCCTGGCAGAAGCTGAAGGTCACGCAACGCCATCCCTCGAAGCGATAGTAACCGGGGGGGCAGGTGTCCACACATTTGCCTTCCAGGTAGAAGTTGCGGCAAGCCACGCATCTCTCGGGGTTGTTCGGCTCCGTGCAGTCCCCAAGACATTCGCTGTGACAGCACTGACCGTCAGAGGTGCAGCCCTGGGACTTGCAGGCAGGTGGGCAAACTGTGAAGAGAAAAGATAAAAGGCAGCTGAGGCCACAGGACAACCCAACAACGGATGACCATGAAAGGCTTTTGAGCAACCACGCTTCACCCTGCCTGGCCTGGCGACTCCCTTCTCCAAGCAGCATCTGGGAAGCGCAGACGTCTGCCTCGTCTCTGCTTTTCCTTGTACACTGCAAATTTTAATAACACTTTGGAAGACTGTTGCTAGTCACCCTCCCACCTCATTAATGCTTATCTTCCAAAACAGAAAACTAAATTTTCCTCTTCTCTCCGTTCAGTAGCACAAAGCTCCAGGAGAGCTTTGGTGACTCCAACATTACTCTGAAGCCCAGAAGTGACGAGACCACAGCACGGGCTTCCCAGCCTGGGACAGCTCGTTTCAGCCAGAAGATTCTGGTTCCTTAGTTTAAGAAACAAAGCTTCCCCCAGCAATGCCGCAAATAACGCGCGTCCAACAAGACTTTTACATAACCCTTCGGCTTTATCAGGATTCGCTTCCTAGCTGTCCATCAACCTGTCACCGGTTTCCCCGGAGAACGCTGCTGCCCTGGCGCCCAGCACGAGCTCCTCGGTGACTCTCCCAGCAGAAGGACACCCACGAGTGTTATTGCTTGAGGTTTTTATGGTTTACTTTTTAATTACCCATTACTTAGCGCCTGACAATACTTTTAATGAGCGGTTTGGGCTTTGAAATAGAAACCAAGGAGCGGCACAGCTCCGAGCGAACACCATGACTAACGCTGAGCGCGGAGCTGGAGGGGAGGGCAGAGAAGCTCTGAAGGGAAGGACAGTCCTGCTGCCCAGCACCTTCACTCAGGGTCCTAATGGTTCAAACGAGGCTGAACCAATTAAACCCAACTGCTTAACCCAGAACTTTGAGTCACAAAAGACACAATAAAGCAGAAATCACTGCTAGAAGAGCGAGCGCCGCAGCCCGGTACGGCTTTGACACAGCCATTTAAACAGCACAAGGAAGAACTTTAGAGGCGGGACGGGGGACGGGGGCTTGGATTTCTGCGCATGGTGACAAACAGCCTTTGGGCCGCAGCTCCGAACCGTCAAGACGCAGAACAAGACATCCCCTCCTTCTCACCAAACAGGAGGGTTTTGTCTGCGGGCACATCCAAACGGGACCTCGTGTCCTGCCCGAGCACCCTCGGTGAAGGAAGGCGAGAGCTCAGTCCTGCTGGGATCCACGCTGGTCAGACGGAGTAACTTCCCACTGATTTAACACCATCTGCCTCCACACTGCCCAAGCTTTCTTGTCCAATATTCAGTGTTGAAGCAGGAGGGGCTTTATGTGGGGAAGTCCCAGACACAGGGGCAACAACGTTAATTTTGATTTCTGGCTAAGCAGATCGATAGCGCAACACGGTCTAGTTGTATTCAAATAAATAAGCAGCATGTAGCACAGCATGTGGTACCGATGTCCTGACAATGCAATCCTCAGCTGTGGTTAGGCAGAAAATCCGCCTCCGCCGCGCTCCGCCCCACGTTAAAGGATTGCAGAATTAAGTGCATTAAGCAGTTAATGCCATTCTTGGAATAAGCAGTGGTAGCTGCAGTAGATGGGATAGTAAAGATGAGCAACCTCGGGTTTCTTACAGCCTGATAAATCCTTTGAAAAAATAAGAAATATTTCCCTCCCGCTGGGAAGCGAGCTGCTTCGGCAAACGTACGCGGGAACAGTTGGTGCGAGCTGGGAGCACAAGTAACGGCGTTCACCAGTAGCGCTTCCCACAAAAGGTATTTTCCCAGGGTCTATTTCATGCTTAAGAACTAGAAAGTTTAAAATATTCAAAAGACAACATTTGTTCCTCAAGGAGTCAGTAGAAGCAAGACAGGGCCCTCGTGCAAAACACCCAGCGACACACGGCACCTATTTAACGTTATGTCACACAGTTATTTTTTTTCAATTTGTTATGGAAACTAATCTTCAAAGTCCTGTGCTTGTTTACACATCTCGCACTCAGCTGCAAGTATTCACAGGGCAGAAACCGTTCTAATTCTAAAGGTTTTTAGAAGATACAATTAAACTATTTTAAAACTGTTCTTAACGTCTCTCTTTTTCCTGTTCTACGAGCTTTTGATGTCTAAGAGACCGCTCGAAGAAAGCAAAGCAGATAAGGCAACAGCTTTTTTTCCATTAAGCACTCAAGACCAGAAATTGTTGATCGCTATTTTGTGCAAATCCTCATTAGACAAGATGTTGAAGAGATGTCGCCTTGACATCAGCAGAGCACATGAGCTACGAAGCGCCTGGAAGTCAGGGAGAAACCTCTCCAGCAAATCTTCACCGCCTTTTTTTATTCCCTTATAATCACTACTACAGCACGCAGGCGATGTGCCTCCAGATGGGTCGGATGGGATTTGTTTTGTTTGTTGTTTTTCCTGCGATGTTACGCTTTCCCTGCGGGACAACACCAAACAGGTTTGTGCTGGCCAAGCGAACCTCATCACCCCCTGGCCACGGAGGTTTGCAGCCTCCTGCAGTTATCATTCCCCAGCAGATTCGCCTCCGGGCAACGGGCTCGCGCTTTGGGGAGCCGGTCCCAACCGAGGAGGCGTAAGGTAGGCTCAGACACACGTTCGGTCGATGCTGCAGGACTGCTGGGTAACGCGGTCCCCAGGCAGAAGAGGAGAAAGTCAAAAGGGAACTTCATAAATCTTGGAGACAAGGGAACAGCTACTGTGGATGTAGGGGCAGAAGCCGCCACCCTGTACCAGAAAAGCTGCTGCAGGAAAAAGGGCTTCGGCACCAGAGCCAAGCTGCTCACCAGAGCCACGAAACCTCTTCATCAGTTCTCTAAGAACAGGACTCCTGACGCAGACAGACAGTGAAACGCTTAAATTATCTGCCCTGGCTGGGGGAGAAAGACACAGAGGTTCAAACCTGTTGTTCCAGGGGTGAATAAATATTTAACTAGTTAGCTAGAGTGGCTCCAAAGACTTAGGAAACAATGCATTTTACAAAGCTTTCTGATTAGAGATTCAAACTGACATTTCTTCATGCTGCTTGAGGCCCAGCTTTGGGGGACAAAAGGCAGCAGGAGTCAGCGCAAAGGAATTTCTACCTCTGTGGATCGCTCCTGTTTCGCCACTTTCCTGTGCTTCAGGTGGAAACAAAACACACCGATCCCATAAACATATTCCCGAGCCAACGCAGGTAACCGGGAGATCCGTATTTAACAGTCAAGTCCATTAAGCACTAAGCTGTTTGTCTGAATGTTGAAGTGTGGTTAAAAATATTGGCGTTAGGTCTTGTTTCTTGCTTTCTGCTAACGAAACGGCAGCAGTGAATGGTCAGGAAAACATGAAAAAAAAGAAAGATACAAAATCACTCTGCGTTCTGCTGTTCCTTTGGGATTAAACAGCAATTAAATGCTGGTCCCACGGGTTTAAATAGCGACGTCCCGGGTGTGCAGAACTAAGTATTCAAGGGGATGGTGGTTCGAGTGGGATAAGAGGCACCCGGCTCATTAAGAAGAAATTTTAAAGCACACGTATGAACATCAAGACCCTGCACATGTACCACACAGGGACAGACATTCCCACATAGTTTTGGGACCGATTTGTCATGAATCGACGTGATCTTTCTACCGTGCAATAAGCAGCCCCATCTGTGTGAACGTGGGGCAGCCGGGGCCACCGCGAGTCCCCTTGGCCGGCCGGGGCCACCACACGAGCGAGGAGCCAACTCGCCTCATAGCGCCGAGTCCTCTTTCCCGAATTACACGAGCTGTGTTTTGATTACAGCCGAGGCAATTAAGAGGCTCCAGATCCAACCGAGTCCAGGACAGAAAACAACTGTGGCAGGAGAACCGCCCTCGACCTCAGCCAATGCATTTGCTGCCTGTGCAGGGAGGCATCCAACCCTCCGCTATCTGCACAAGGCAAACACGCCTTAACCCCTTGCCAGCCGCCCCGAAACGGGCTCCCTCGCCAGCCCTCGCCTCCCACCTTCTCTGCCCAATTAAACCAGCAATTTAACCAGCTATTGCAGGAGCAGGCTTTTTTTTTTTCTTTCTTTCTCACGGCGAGCGTTTAATTCGCGAGGTGTATTTATAACCAGGAGAAAAACGCAAGAGGAAGCCAGTAGGAGCATGGCATCGACACAGCTTCCCGGCCAGCCCTTGCCTCCCATCTTCTCTGCCCAATTAAACCAGCAATTTAAGCAGCTATTGCAGGAGCAGGCTTTTTTTTTCTTTCTTTCTCACAGCGAGCGTTTAATTCGCGAGGTGTATTTATAACCAGGAGAAAAACGCAAGAGGAAGCCAGTAGGAGCATGGCATCGACACAGCTTAAAATGGCTTGTTTTGGCCGCGATACGCCCCGCTCGGTGCCAGCGCTGAGGTTCGTGTAACATTAGATGACGTGCACACGCATAGAATTCAAAGCCAGAGCCCCACAGAAACAGTATCGGAGAGCTCGGCGTTTCCCTGTTTGCTTTTTTTCTTACTGTAAACGGCTGCGCTATCTGTCATGAATTTATGCAGGAACAGTCTTGCACGCACACACAATCATACTTGAGTTACAGCTGCAGCGGGAACTGTAATTTAATTTCCTAACTGTACAGTCGTGATAATGACCTCTGTAGGAATGGGTTCTTGTGGTTCGAAACAAAAGCAAAACCAACAAGGAAAGAAAAGGAAACCCAACGACTAATCGCCCACGGCAGCAACTCCTCTGAGCGTGTGTTGCAAGCATGTGATCTTAATTTAGCACTACGGGCTTTGCGCTTGCTTTCTGAATTTCTGCAAGTGCTGCGCGGCACCCCTGCTACTGAAATCCATACGAACCTCTTCTCCTTATAAAATGACGCGTTGAATCACTTTATACACACGTAGCATGTTGTACTTGATCGCTTTTCCTCAAGATCAACTCATTCTCCTCCTGTCACAAAACTCCAAATTCAGCAAGTCCTCAGGCAGTGTTTGTTACATAATTCTGTAACACATTTCTTATTCAGAAAAGAATTTTAATTTTTTATTTTCTTTTTTTTTTATTTCATGATTACCTGTTCTCTTGCGAGCATTTACTTGATCTGAACACATCAAGATGATGCCTAATCCCAGCGCATTAGTGTATCATAAGGCTGAAAAAAGCTATTAAAAATTAAATAGACCGGTGGAGAGGAGGTATAACATAAAACCCCCCATCAGAGTGGGTTGACAGAGGCTGCTGCAAGAAAAACAGGGCGCTGCCAACCCCACCGCACTGTGGCTTATGTCCTTCAATTATTTCTTCGTGTCACCGAGATCAGCACCGAGCAGAAACCTAACCCCTAACCCCCCCCCGCCGTGGCTCTTGGGCCGCACTGGGAAAGCTGCTCCCAGGGCTGGAACGTGCCCGGGAAGAACACGCTTCGAGAGCTCCCTTGGACTGCAAAGAGCACCAGGACTCTTGACCGCCTCGGCAGTAGCTCTCCCAGACCTTCCTGAATCTACAAAATAAATAGAGAAAGTGGAACAGAACAAAAATAACACGCTTCTACGAAAAGACCGCCTGCAATGCCTGACACCATTGGTAGTTACCGAGCAAAAAGCAGGACATCTCGCAGGGCTTCTGAGCAAACCTTATGTCACTTATTCCCAGCGCTCGACTGCTCTAAGGGCATTTATCCCAACGCCAAAGACGTCCAAGAAACGACCCTCCCAAAACACATCGACTCGACTGCTGCTATCCACGCACAGGATTTCGGCTCTTAGCACCGACGTGGGAAGGAGCAAGTGCCAAATCAATTCAAGGTTTTACAATCAGCACTAAAATTAAAGTGTTATTTATAAAATAAGATACTACAGTACATAATGCCACGACCCCACTGAACTGCGAGTTGGGAACATCAGGAGGTCTGTATTTACACAGGAACAGATAAAATTAACTGCAGGTGCCTCCCTTCCCATAGACAGTGACTTCCAAAAACAACACACTGTTGCTAAAACGTAAAGGAAACTCTTCCCATTGACATTTCTCAGGACGTTACGATTCTTATCTCGTCTGCCAGTGAGGATAAGAAAAAACTTGTTTTGCCTCCCAACTCTTTCACAAGTTACGTGCTCGTTTGGAGCTACGAGCAACGCCTCAAAAATTCCAAAAAGGGACTGGTGCCATTTGCAAACCCCGGGTATTCGGCTGCTTCCCACGACGCATCCTCCCAGCCAAGAGCAGCGGCTGCAGCGAAAACTCGTGGAGATGCTGGTGCTGGGGCGAGGACCTGTTAGGATCGGCAAACGTGAGCTGAGAAGAGATAAAAGGCCCCGGCGTTGTGTGCCACCTCCTCCGGTCGCGATAACGGAGGACAGGGAGGTCAGTGAAAGAAGTGGTTGAAGGGAGATAGGGGGGAAAAGGTTGAGCTCTGTTGTTGATAGAGGAGAGGAGAGGATAAAGGGAGATCTCTCTAGAAATTCAGGCTCTTCCATGCCAACCCTTTGCTGTTCAGACTGGGCAGTAATCTGTTATTTCCTGCGCTACAACCGCTGCAGGAGCGCTTCTCTGGAAATGGGGAAACATACTCCTTTGTGAAATTATGCCCAGGAATACAGAAAACTTACCGAGAGGAACTCACACATATATACCTATACACACACGTTTATTTATATAATACAGAAATATACTTTAAACATATTAAGTCATCTTAATACAATGACTTTAATATATTAAGTCATCTTAATATGCTGACCTTTCTGTTTCTCTCCCTTGAAGGTTTTCACACCTGCTCTCCTCTGCCAGCCCTCAGAGAAGTGGATGGCACCCACTCAGGTGTGCCCAACACTGTCCAAATAGAAAAGAAACACTTTTCTTCCTTGCATTTGAAGCAGTGCACGTGCTGCAACGCCACGGCAGCAAAGCCCTTGTGAAGTGAACTTAGAGCAAAGCACGGGGACAAAGCTGGAAAAAAAAACCCAACAAGAAACCCCAACAAAAAATAAACCTCAGGACTATGTTTGTTTTCATTCTAGCACCTTTCAATCAAGCTGATTCCCCAAGCAGGTCAAAACAACTTGCAGAAATCTGGCTAAACTGTTGGCAGTCAAGCTCATAATGCCAAAACACGGAGTTTGATTTGAAAACACAGGAGCACTGTTAAAGGCAGAACAAGTGTCACAAAGTGCACGCAAGGATAGGGACGAGAAGTTGCAAATACTTTACCCAGGGTCTACAACACCGCTGTTGTGCCACTCTCTGGTGAGCAGATCAAGCCTGCTCCTTGTACTTTGTGTTCAACATTACACGGGAGCTTAGCGGAGCATAAGGGATCAGAAAAAAAACCCCAAACGAAAACCAACCTCCTCTTGCCTGCTTGCTTTTTCTTTAATAAGCAAGCCCCGAAAACGACACCGTGTCTTCGGGCAAAACCTGCAGCTCTCACTCGGTATCACGGCCCCGTGCAAATCGATACCAACTCCTGGTTTTGCTCGTGTCAGGGCCTTCGATGGATTATATCTGACGATGATGAAGAAGCCACCACACCGACTCCTGTCCCTCAGGTACTGGAGGACTGGGAGGCCAGAAGTTTCCGAGCTTCAGCCCTTCTGACAGTAATTTGCTAAAAAGCCATTAAGTGAAATCTCCCTCGCTCTAAAAAGGGGCAGAAACGTTCAGTTTACCTCATCTCTGAGGAACGTGAAGACTTGTAAGGAGGAGTTAGTTTTGAAGGAGTTCAGACATCAGCCACCTCGTACTATACTTGACTCTGTACGCCAGAACAGATGACTTGTTATCTAGACCAAGACCAAAAT
>NW_009728427.1:0-222 GCF_000703405.1 Apaloderma vittatum
TGCAGATAGCCGAGATGAAAAAGAAGAGGAAACAAAAAAAAGACAAAAAAGGACAAAAATACCCCAACCCCAAACAAACAACCGACCCGCCCTGCCTGCCCTCAAAGTGCTTATTCGGGACCGACGCAAGGTGCTCCATCCCTCCCGGCCGCGCTGCTCGTTCTTCGGCCGCGGGGTTTCCCCTCCCTCTACTCTCCCCGCCCTGCGCGGTGCCCAGCACCG
>NW_009728427.1:334-2875 GCF_000703405.1 Apaloderma vittatum
AGTAGCTCCTCCGTGGGCCACCGGGAACTGCATCAAGGCGAAGAAAAAAAGGGTCGGCGTTGCGAGATGCTGCCCTTCTACTCCCCCCGCGCCCCGTCCCGCGTGGGGTCCCGCTGTCCGCCGCGACGGAACCGTAACAGGCGGGGTTGGTGATTTCCACGAGAGGAAAGGCTCTTGACTCTCCATCCCCGTGTGTTCCCCTCCACTAATTAAGTCTCACCCTCAGACTGTAAATTTGTATATCTCTGTGGAAACGTTAGGTCTCGGATTGAAAACTCTTGTTACTTCGCCCACTGTTGATGCAGTTTTAGCCTCAAAAAAAAAAGAAAGAAAGAAAAAGAAAAGGAATGCCTTTCAAAGGGAATAAAAATATTGCGGGACCGCTCGGGATCGCAATATTATCTAAGGTTAAATCAGACTTTTTTGTCTGAGTGATAATTATCTATTTATTATTTAGCTGAACTGAAACAGAGCTTTGCTTTGACAGAAGAGTATTCTCATTTAAAAGAAAATCCGTCTCCCTCACCAACATGAAGTGTTTCACATGTGTTTTGGAGTATCCTGCCTGTTTAGCTTATTTTAGAGCGACTGCAATTCAATTGCAAAATGCGATTAAAAAAAAAAAACACAACGACAAATTTTAGGGAAAAATCCTTCATCAGTTTAGAGTTCTTTTTTGGTTTACTTTTGTAATGTGTATATTTTGACTAATGTTTGTGAATGAAGCTGGCTAACATGTATTTAGTTTCATTTTGGCTTTATGTAATATAAAGGAAAAAAAGATTAAGTATTGGTTTTAACATTTACGTGTAAATGGTTTTCTTGTGTGATCTTCTAATTTAAAGTTAGACGTCTAAACTATATCTGTAAATTAGATTCCGACTACCACTCTGTTCATTTTTGAACAAAGAGTTTAAATAAAGCCTGAAGCAGGGAAAAGAGAAAAACCTCTATTTCTTGTTGAATTACTAACAAGATTTTTATCTGAATTGCCCTTACGTGCCTGGTCCAGGTGAGGTGTAAGGTATCCTCTAAAGGCTGTCTTTGTTTCACTTTTGAATAGATTTACTAGGAAATCTAAATCAAGCCATTGTTATTCAGAGCCAAAAAAACCCTGATTTATCACATTTTTAATCGTGAATAGGAAAGAAGATAAAAAAAAGCCCAAACCGAGTTGTATTATCTTAAAAAAAAAAAAAAAGGCATTCATGGACCAGCTGAACAGAGTTCACTGAATACACTGAGGTCGTTCAAAGCATTTCATCGGTTTCCAGTAACGTTTTCAGAGTAGAAAGTTGCCTGACCACTTTATCTGGTTAGCCTAAAGAGCTTCGCCACTTAAACCCGTGTAATTTGTTCACCTATCTTAGCAATATTTCTGCTTAATTCCTACAGTGTTTTTCGCTGGGGTTCCCACTGACTGCTAACTAAAACCTAACACTTTTTTTTTTCTTTTTCTTTTTTTCTTTTTCTTCCCCTCTAAACGGTTTTTCTCTTTCTAGTGCACGAAAATGATGTTTTCAAGTGAAAATCAAGCCAACCTCTGTACGGCAGTTCACGTGCAGCAGGGAAATGGGAGCAGGATGAAACGGTCCATCCTTTTAGCCAGGCAATTGCCAGCATCGCACAACGTCATTATCTAAAGGCAATAAAACAGAGCCATCACCTTACTGAAGTGGCAAACCCTGGCTTGTTTGGTACTTGTACATATATATGAAGTATATGTATGTATGAAATAGATATAAATATGTATTTTTTTCCTCCAGAGTGGTCGATTGCACTCTTAATTGTGACAATAACAATAGCTCCTGAGTAAATGCCTTCCAAATCAGCCTTCCCCTTGGAATTACGTTCAAAAAGTGGAAAGTTTGTGAGATTTGCGGAACAGCCTGTTCGTTTGACCCTGATTCACTAATTAAAACGATCCTGCTTTTGTTATTCCCCCAGCGCTCTGCAATATTATAAGTTAATTCATATGGTTCTGAGCGATTATGCAAAACTAATTTGGACTGTCCAGGGGTAATTATCCCTGACACGGTTAATTAAATCCTTTCAGGGCTCCGCCATTCCCTTTTGTAGCAGCCCATCACTTCTCAACACGGAACTTCCTGCCGCTTCCCTGGAAGTCACCCCAGCCCTAAATCTTAGTGACCTCCCTGCTCCTTCCAGCTCTATCCCAGAGACACAGAGATTGGTTTATTTTCTGTATTTTTTTTTCCTCGCACTCTCGGGAAGCTCTCAGGCCCTCCCAGGAAAATAAACGGGAACCTCTCCTGGGAGAGCTCAGCTGCTAATGAGGAGAACCGTTTATCACTTGTTTGTTTGGGTTTTTTTTTTTAGTTATTTTGAAAATTATAATTATTATTATTGCTATTATACCATTTGTCTTTCATTTTTCCTAGAGCCTTCCCAGTCCTGGAGCCTTCCTCCCTCCGAGGCATTCCCGGTGTCATTCACCGCCTCCAGCCCGTGTCGGGAACGTGTCTGGGCTCCCAAGCGCGGGTCGCTGCTTCGCAAGATCGGGGAGCCAAGTCACAACCT
>NW_009728428.1:0-11981 GCF_000703405.1 Apaloderma vittatum
TTGTATGTATTCTCATGGTATAAGGACGTGTGACAACTCTGTGGCCGTTTATTCAGTGCTGACGCTTCAAGTAGAGCTAAGTTCTTACCCCTTTCTGTTCAGAGAGGAGCTGCAGGTAGAGAGTTGCGGGTGGCTGACCGTGGGGAGTCGCTTGCAAACTCAAAATTTTCATAGTCCTTTCTCTTAATTTCCAACCTGGGCTGTGTAGTCTGTTGGTATAGCTTAGTCTCTGTAATGTCTGTTCCTATCTGCGGTGGGAACTTGAAGCAAAAGCGTTTCACGGTGTTGAACTCCTACAGCGTGCTCGTGTACCAGGTGGGAACGTTTGGCAGAGGTAAACGGGGGTGTTGATTCCTCACTGCCTTGAAAACCTCGTGAGTCGTACTGTGTTACGTGGATATAAAATCTTAAAAAGCCAGAATGGTGGCCTCCTTCCAGGAAATAAGAGTCACAGAGTTAGTGAGGCTGGAAAAGACCTCCAAGATCATAAAGTCCAGAGGAATAGCAGCAGAAGCATAGTGAAGTGAAGACTAGCAGGGGTAAAATAATCAGGAGAAGGGTCAAATGAGAGTGGAGAGCGATAGAAAAAGAAAAATAAACTGTGGAGCCCGAATCATCATAGAATCCTAGACTGGCCTAGGCTGGAAGGGACCTTAGAGATCATCTAGTCCACCCTCCCTGTCATGGGCAGGGACGCCTCTCAACTAGATCAGGCTACTCAAGGCTCCGTCCAACCTGGCCTTGAACACCTCCAGGGAGGGGGCAGCCACATCTCTGGGCAATTTATTCGAAAGTCTTGCTGCCCTCGTACTGAAGAATTTTTTCCTAAGGTCCAATCTAAATCTATTCTCCTTCAACTTAAACCCATTTCTGCTTGTCCTATCAGTGGACGCTCTTGTCAAAAGTCCCTCCCCAGCCTTCCTGTAGGTTCCCTTCAGGTATTGGAAGGCAGCTATTAGGTCCCCCCGAAGTCTTCTCTTTTCCAGACTGAACAGTCTCAACTCCAACAGCCTGTCCTCATAGCAGAGGTGCTCCAGCCCCTGGATCATCCTTGTGGCCTCCTCTGAACATGCTCCAACAGATCCACGTCCCTCTTATGGTGGGGGGACCAGAACTGGACGCAGTGCGAATAAGAAGACATAGAATAAAGGGAGGAGAAAGCCCAGAACCTGTGAGAGCAATGACTCATTAGTTGCAAGGTTGCCTCTACCAAAGGTGTACAGTTTTAATTAAATCAACTTCAAATCAGCCTTGACTGGTTTTAACCTGTAATTTGGCTTTCATTACACTGGGTTAGCTTCCACAGGGAACAGCCTGTAGCACCCGAAGCAGCTTACTTGCTTCTCCTGGTAAGGTGAAGCGTTCCTAAATGTCATTGTTGCACCTGAGAAAGGCACAGCAGCAGGACACGAAGGTGGCACGGTGCCACCTCCGGGCCTTCCAGGTTCTGGGTGGTTCCAGGTGGATGGCTGGAACCCTCGCGTTATTAGGAACAGGCTGTTCCGAGGGCTCAGTACCCCTGCGGAGCTGTCCCTGGCAAGGTCTCTCCATATTTTAGGCTTTACCACTGGGGCAAGATGGGAAAGGCTGAGAAAGAATGGCGAGGAGGAGAAAGTGATCTTGAGCCAGTTTGTTTTGGCACGACAGAAGTATAAATAATTAAAAATAATATTTCGAGGTCCTGTCAGATTTGCAAATATATTGAATGACTATCAGTAAAGAACAGCTATTTCATTCTATCTGGGATTAGTCATACAGTCATAGCTGCTTTCTTCTTTGTTTTGGCACCCAGAGCAGCCAATACATTATCTAATTTGACTGCTGTGTATCACAGACCATCAATTCCCACCCATTTATCACTGCACTGAGCCTAATAGGGACAAAATATGTTATGGAAAGGCACCCCATTTTCACTTTCCAATACAAAAAGCTGCATGGAGTAGTGATTCTTTTGATTTCTTATTCCATTAGCTGATAGCAGCCTTTGTCAAACACGTGTTTAAACTCTTACATCAATTTTAGGATCAGCAACAAACAAGTACCATTTCTTTTTATTCACCTTCCTTAGGATGTGACTTGAAAGTCTCAGCGTCATTTGGAAAGCATCAATTCCATTATGTTTTCAAATCTTATAAAAATCTAATGGCGCATTTTCCTCCTGAACCTTCCTGGTTTCTTGTGAGCTTTAAATCTGATCTCAGAATGATTGTGCTCATTTTCCAGCTTTTTAGATGAGCAATTTAGTTATTTGCTAGGTATTTGTTAGGTATTTGCTGCTATTGTGCTTCTTCAGTATTTCAAGTAATTAATACGTTTTTATGCTTCGTTTAGTCTATTCTGAAATTAATCCAATTTAGAGTATTTTTTTTACATTTTAAAATTATTTTTTTTTTTGCATCCACAGATGCTCACAGTCCTTGTGGAACATTGGCATGCCTATCTTTAATTTTTAGTGAATGTTTCTCTATTTGCAACATGACTTAGGTTTTCTCATTTGGTGCAAACACGCAGGCACTGTGGCTAGAAAGTGGTGGTTGTCAGCACGGAATGCTCGGTCCTTGGAAATGTGGGATTATGAAGATAAATATCAGTCACAAAACCCGTGTTGCCTTTCCCTATTTTTTTATTTTTTTTTCCTTGAAAGCTATTTAGTGTACCTGTTTTATCTGTAATCTCTTACGGGTGCTGAAATATCAGAGGTTTGGGAAGAAAATAGCTGGAGAAGAGTGTGGTGCTTGAGGCAGGCTAACTGAACAAATGAGCAGCTGTTTAGCATTCAGAGGGGAAACGATTTGGATGTGTGGGTTTGTTCCCCTCGTTAAAACCTACAATCTGATTTCAAAAGTTACTGCGAGCCATTGTGTTGATGTTGCAGCAACTCAGTCAATCATGATGCAATTGACTTAGGTAATTTGGAAACTATAATTCCGTTTGGTTTAAAATGCAGTTAATGTTCTCTTGCTTTTTTATTGTTGAACTGGGGAGTGTGGCACTCAACAGAGAAGGGGAATTTCTGAAGTAGTAGTGGACAGACATTTTGCTGTTTCAGCGAGGCTTTTTACAGACAGGTTGAGTTTCAGAGGGTAGCATTCAAAAATGCTGCTCTGTCATGGGTACAGATTTCTGTCTCCCTGTGGAAAACAAAATATTGAGGAAAGCTGTTTGGATACCGCCAAGCGATTTGCATTTTCATCACTTTATTTCCTCTGTGGCTTTGAAGCATCAGGTGTCAGTATTTGATTCTAGGCCCTGCAAAGGGCTCACCATGATCCGCACGCTTCTCCTTAGGCGGCCACTTTAATCTGGCTCCAGCCGGCTGCAACGGGAAGAGACAGCGCTCTCCTGTCAGGAGATCAGCTGTGCAGTGAGCTAGGCTACAGAGCTGGTCCAGCTTCCCCAGAAACCTCCCCACAACATACGCTTTTGGTTTTTTAGCGGCATCACTTTCCTGATGTAGCTCAGTGCCCCTGCCTCCCTTGCCTGCACTGAGATCCTGGCGGGTGGCTGCGGACGGAGGGAGGGGGGCTCCGCCTTTGCCAGCCGTGACGCGTGTTTTGCCCTGGGTACCTGCTCCAGCAAAGCGGAGCAGCTCCGAGGAACAGCAGCTTGCTGGGCCACAATACAAGCTCATTTGCCGAGTTGGTTCATGTTTAAGAGAGTAACCTTCTGGAAAAGCAAAAGAATCCTGTACCAATATATTGATTCAGTTTATAGTGTAGCACTACGAGTGGCTAGCGTGCTGCGGTGGGGGTAGGAAGAAGTGCCCGGCAAAGGGAAGGCCTCAAGGAAGCTTTGCTGCGGGAGCCAGCTCACAGTGAAGGCGGCTCAGTCGGTGAGACGATGCAGCTGCCCTTGGACATTGCCGCCTCTGACAGAGCTGGGCAGCTCAGCAGCGGCCAAAGGTATGTGAGGAAAAACTGAGTCCAGTAAAGAAAAGGTGATTAGCAGTCATCCTCTAATGCAGGTTTGCAGGTTCTAAGCTTGTAAGTAATTTTTGTAGAAACTACCAACCTTTAAAATACACTGAAGCACAGAACAACCCTCTCCCGCCCACCCTCCCCCAAACAAACAAACAAACAAACAAACAAAAAGTCCCCCGGGGGGAATGCAGGTCCTTCTATCTGCTCAAGGACAGATGAGGGCCTGCTCAAATCCTTTGCAGTTCCTACTGACTGCTACTATTCTCAAGGTGAACAAAATATTACCCGTCTTCTTACTGGACTGTGTTTGAGGCTGCGAAAAAAATGTTGAGAAATTTACCAAATTGTAATTTTTCTTATCAAACTAGGGATACAGAATTTCAAACTGAAATCTAGAGATCCTTATGCATAAGGAGACAACAAAGAAAATGCATATGCAAAGAGAAGGTTGGTTCTTATTTCTGGCCTATACATTTCCAAGGCTTCAGACAAACATACCTTCTTTTTTGTAGTGGGATATCGGGCAACATTATGCAGTACTTTAAAGTGGAGATGTGTCAGATGCTTCCCTGCATGTAAGGTTGCAAATTTGGCCTAGCAGAGCTGGCAAAAGCTGTACAAAATGATACTGATGCTCCTGACAAAATAACTTGCAGTGGCTTCTAAATCATATGAATTATCTATCCCTCTTGCTTGCTATCTCATAAGCTGCAAACAAATGTTCTTCTCTGACTCCAGCTATGCTACTGTCAGACTGAAATCAGCTAGGCTCGCTTGAGGTTTGGTAGTGCAGAGTCTTTGGTGTCAGCACTGACTCACAAGCTCCTGCTTCCTTGGGTTCCTCTTTCCCCCAGTGGCTATTAGTCCTCTTTGCGCGCCTTCACCTTAAGCTTGGTTTGTGAAGTAATCTGTTAAAGTCTGAGAGGACTGATGCAGACTTGCTTTTAAATATGACCACAGATATGCAAATCCCTGCAACTGAAAAAGTTGTAGCTTTTCATAAGGTATGACAGGAAAAAGTATCTTGGCTTAAGGAGATACTGGACCCGCTCAGAGTAATACATTCTTGAAGCACCAATAAAGAAAAAGTGTACTCCTGTGTAGTGCAAGCTAAGCCAGCTGACTTTGCCCTGAAGTTCATTAAGAAATGCTTGCAGAAATTGGTTTGTGTGCAGAGCTGTGAGGAGGAGGCCTCTAGCAGTGGGTCAGTGAACCTTTTCATACAGATTTGGTTTTTTAAAGGAAAAAACATCAGTAACAAAGCTAGCATGAAAAAATGGGGTAGGTGGAAGTGCTTTAAAATACTACACAGAAAGCAAGAGCAAAGGCAGGAGCATGTGCAAAAGTGAGGACAACTTAAAATCACCTGTTATATTCTGTAAAACAAAGAATTGTGCTTCTGTTTCCTCCCCTGCTTTGAGAAAATTTGGGCTTTAGCTAGTTAAAGAAAATAAAACTATTATGACTCTGAAACCTGTGTATTTCTAATTGTTCATTCTGCAGCACTGGAAACAAAATCACATCAGTTGGTTTATCTGAAGAGCAATGGGGAGGTGATGTAGCAACAATAATCCAGATACTTTGTACATTTTTTTTAAGACCGGTCATAAGTAGGTAGTGTTTTTTTCCTTGAGTGACTGAATAACTTTGGTATACTCTAAACTTCTTCAGCTATCTTTCAGTGAACCTTCTACTACTACTTAATATTGATCATTTTAGTTTCTGCTGGTTTAGTAGATGTGATGTCTCTTACGGGACACACTGTTTTGCTAGAGCTCCTTTAAGGTCTGTCTCCTTAACTATCCCTGTCTATAAAATTACGTCCTTATTCCGTTGGCCCCACATTATTATACCTGGAATCCATCTTTGACAATACTGTGGCATGGTGCGCATCCTACCTCTCGATAGGAAATCATTGCAATTGAATCCTTGCCTACTGCATAGACAGGACTTGTTGCCAGAAGCAAAGCAGGCCCATGTTTGTTTTGTGTAAGACCAGGTTGCCTAAGGCCTTACAGCTTCATTGAGCCTGTTGCAATGAGGATCCTCCGTTTGAGGAGGCTGGTGCCTGTTTGGTTCAAGACCACAAGCTGTCAAGCACTGTGCATTGAAGCGTAAAGAGATCCTTAGATCTGCGCTGCAAAGAGGCCTCTTTGCAGAAACATGTGGTCAGTCCTTCCCGCTGCAGGATGGTTATCGGGGGGAGGAGGTCGTCGTTGATCCAGAGCACTTCAGCATCCCCTTGCGCTGTGAGCAAGCCCCTCTGCTTGTATGGCTTACCTTGCTGTGTGGCGTCTCCCGAGCTGTGAGCTCTGTAACCCCCCTTGCTTCTCTTGCTGTTCCGATCCCTTTAGTCTCTCAGATAGTTGTTCTGAAGAATTTCCTACTCACACCCCGGTCCTTTCCTCCCTGCTGTTCTGATACCTCTAGCAACACATTTTGTTTTCTCATTAAGCCCTCCTCCTCTTCTATGAAAAGATGCTGCTTCTGTAAAACCTTGTAGCTTTTAGGTTATCATCAGAAAGTTACGTTAGCTGATGGCATTAGTCCTATGAAACGTTCCTTTTTGGTTACTTATAGTTTTGGTGTTTGGGATTTTTAGAATGTATGCTAGTGCTCTTAGAAATATAGTCATTTACTTCCTCTCGTATATTTTTATGGTATCCAGAATATTTAATACTGACCCAGACTTTACATAATACTTTTGGTGTGTGTTAGCTCGCACGTGCATTTACCTGCTGTGTTGGCCCAGACTAGAATGCCACTGCCTTTGCAACAGAGTCCTCAGGATAAAGTCTAAGTGCATGAAAAGAAGAATGACACTAAAACTTCTATATGGAAATAAACAGGCAGATATTTTTTCTTACACAATTTGGAATGATCTGTATGGGTAATGGCTTTGTTCTGAAATACATTTTAAATGCTGAGAATACTGCAATTTTTAATTTCCATACGGGTTCCATTTGAAGTGCTGTTGCTTGCACAGCACTGGGTGCCACTTGTTGGAGAAAGTTACTGAGATGATAGTTTTACTTATTTATTTATTTACCATGGTCTTAAATATTCTAGTTGTATATAGCCAAGATGAATTTATTTGGTGTGGTTTAGCAGTTAGAAGGCAGGCTGAATTTTGGACCAGGAACATCATTTCATTGGTGCAATTAAGGAAAGAAATCCTGCACAAAAGAATTACCTCTCAGTACTTTTTTGCACTGTTAGGTCTAGTCTGCTTGTCCATGTGAATTAGATTTTTTTTTTGTTTGTTTAAGAAAGAAAAAACTATGTTGGTTTTATATGGGTTGCTGAAATGCTTGATTCTAAAAGTGGTGGCCTTAAAGAGATATTAAACTGCAATAGTTAGTTCCGCTAATATGAGTCTCTTAGAGACTTTCAAGCTACTGCTTTGGCTTTGTTTTTCATTAATAGAAGCAAGGCAAAAAAAAAAAAAAAGAGTGAAGGCAAAGCCCAGATATTTTGTTGTAATGCAGAGAATGTTGCTTCTCTGGCAGTTTTCTATTAGAGTATCTCTGCTTCTGTTATGGTAAATGAGTAATGCAGATTTAAGCATTTTATGTGGTGGATGCCAGAGCAGCAGAGTAGTGAGTTGTCCACTGCACTGTTACAGATATTCTGCTTTCCACACAGGCTAGCAAATAAGCAGCAGGTATGTTTTACGAGTCAGACAGTTAAAGGTCAATTTAACTATACATTTGTTATTTCTTAAGTAATGGAGAAAATTGTAGGGTGCCATAATGGATAACTCAGACTTATATCATCCAACGAATCTTTAAATGAATATGTTGAAGTATATTATTTAATTTGTACCTTGCTTTCTGTTAGACGTGGAGGTAATAAATAGGAAGCTAGACGAAACATTAATAAAAAAAGTATAGATTGAAGCTCTGCAGATTTCTTCTGTTCAAAGCCAAAAGTCTATTAATGATGCCTCGGGAGTTTTGCCTCTAACTCTGCAAAGCAAGATTTTGTCCAGGACTGCCCTGAGAAGCTGTGGCAGCCCCCCCCCGGGGGGGCCCAGGGCAGGTCCGAGGGGGCTTGGAGCAGCCTGCGCTGGTGGGCAGGGAGCTGGAGCGAGCTGGTCTCTCAGGTCCCTTCCAACCCAAACTGTTTGATGATAATTAACTACTGAAAGCATCAGAGCATTTTCTTACTTCATCCTCTCTTTCCGTTAAGGCTGGAACTGGCCAGGTGTGCTGTGTGCAGCTGGCTAACCCCGAAGCGGTGCATTTGACCAGTGACAAGGGGTTGTGCATGTTTTGTTCAAAACAAGAGCACGGGACTTGAGGTTGCACGGTGGACATGGGTGACTTCACTTCCTACCCTTTTTGTAACAAGCTGTGATTTTCTTTTAAATTACTTCCTTTTATTTACTTGTTGCAATTTTTTTTCCATATGAAATGTTTTTAAAATTTGCTTTATCTTGGATTTGCTACTTACAATACTGAAAGGAGGGGGAGTAGTAGTTCTCTTGCACTGTGCGGATACCCAGAAAGCAGATGAGCTCTTCCTCCTCACCCTCTTGCAGTGTGACACAGTATTCCATGAAGCTGATTGTTTTAAGTGTTACTCAAATTGATCTCCCTACTTCGGATTAAGTTTAGTTAATGAGGAAGTAACGAGATTATCATAGACAAAAAGGACTGTGTCTCTTCTGGGAATGTAGTTTCTGATACTTGACTTCCTTTCAAACCGTTCGTAATTCTTTCTTTGGGGAATGCAAATTTAAGTGATAACTAAGGGACTTCTCTAGCAACTGTTTTGACATTGAGTGCTAAAAGTATTATACTGTGTATTTTCTTCCTGGGGAAAGGATTGACTGCTGCAAGGTTCTGGATGGGTGCCATTTTCAGATAGTTCAACTAGAGAATGGATCTGATTAAAGGATAAAGCTGGTTATTTGTTTGTTGTTTTTACTCCCTGCTGAAAAGTGATCTTCTGCCTCTTTTCCCTAACAATAATTAGGATCAGACGGTTCCGGCAACTGCGTGTTAATATTCCTCTTCTTTAAATGTAAACATGCAGTAGCTAAGCAATTAACGTTTCCTTTAAACTTTAAAATCTAGAGAAAAGCCCTTCCACAAATTCCACAAAGTATTTTAAAAATCTCAGGCCATTCAAAAGAGAGCAGTGGAAATAAGGGATTTCCATGTTCATTTGCCTTTTGTAATTTTTTTTTTTCCCCCGAGGTTTGGATGTTTTAGGAAACATCTGTCCTAATCTATAATCCGAGTTCCCAGTGATGTATTCAAAGTTTTCCTTGGGGGCAGCGGCCCATCGTAGGATTTGAACTGTGTGTGCCGGCCGGGAGCTGCCCTGAAGCGCTGCCGAGGCTGTACCACCTCCTTCTGTGAAATTCAGCAACCTTCATTCTTACCACAGAGGAGCAACTGTCATTGAGTATGCTCTTAAATTGTATTTTGTTTGGAGTTGATATGGCTTCATTTTATTGATTTTACATTTAATAATTTGACTGATTTAAGACATGCACAAAAAAGTTCTGGTTTAAATAGCATCTCTAGATCATTAAACACTGTGCCCCCCACCCCAGCAATTTTGCCCTTATGTGGATTATCAGCAGTTTAGCTGAGAGGAAAAAAAGACATGCATGACTCGAATCTGCAAAGATTGATGTATGCAAATGACGTGTTGAATTGAGGCAGTGAATCCGAGGGTCCTTTCAAGTTAATGGTTAAACTCTTGGGGAGTCCTCAGCTTGTGGAATTGGGACCTTGCCGGCATGAGTCACGACCGGTTGCACCGTGTGACCGGCTGTGATTGGCAGGCTGCAGGCTTCGCTTGCTCCACAAATGCTGACTAACGCTTGGAGAGTTTAATTTCTGTTTACATGAAAGGGAGCAGATCTTGACTTACTCTTTGGTATTCCCATATTTAAGAATATACTGAAGTCATATACCTCAGGCACAAGCAAGTGTTTACATTGGGAATGCGCTGAAGTGTTGGGTTGAATTGCAGGCATCGTCTTTAAGAAGTCGTCTTTGTTTTTGCCTAAAAGAGTTTTGAATTGTAGCGAAATTGGCTACATTACCGTCAAGAGGAGAAACAGAGGATTGGTAAACCTTGTCCATTTTTCCTGTTACTGAAAGGTTTAGTCCTGGTCGGTTGCAGACATAGCTGATTTAGCGTTCCTGGAGAGCCGTTTTCCTTGTACTAAAGGTTTCTGTTCAATGTCTGTTTCGTCTTTTATGGGTTTTCTAAGATGCATCAAGACTTCCAACCTAGAGACTTTACTGAAGTTTGAACAAAGCCTTGAAGAAGGGTATCAGAATTCAAGCTTAGAGGAACTTTTATAGTAGTGAAGAGGTGTTTTCAATGTGTCAGCATTAAAGCAGAAACAATTTTACCTAGCAGTGCTTTTGTCATTTTGATAGGTACATTTTCTAGTTACTCAAGGTGAACCACAGGTTTATGTGAATGTTGCCGTTTCTGAAACCACCTTAACATTAATTTTCAGTGTTTTAGTGAAATCTTGATATTGAATTTGTGATAAAAGAAGATAACATCTGTTAATCGGCTGAGATAGAATACAAATGTATGACATCACTGCAAGAGAGAAATGGGTAGCCCTAAAATTACAGAAGATGACCAGTAGCTGGGTTTTTTGCATCACTTCTGTTTCTGCAGATGTGCCTTCCTGCTTTTTTTTTTTCCCCAAAGGCGATGAAATTTAAGTGAATATGTGAAATTTTGGGAAAATTCTGTCAGAAACATGTTAGTAGAAAAAAAGACTTTTTAACAATTTGCCAATAAGTAAATAAACCAGAAGGGTAGCTATGCTAATGCTAATCTTACTAGTATCCATAGTTATTTTTCAAAAAGGACAACGTTTCTTGTGTTGGAAGAAGCTTGTTGTTAAAGCTCGCCAGATGGACCCAGATTAGGATGATGGTTCCTAAAATGTGTGATGTGGGAGAATGACACTAGTGCGGCAGATGGGCAGGGAACAGTAATAACAGGGTTTTATAGAAAGAAGTGGATAAAATGGATCCAGTATTCTTAAAGCTTTTAACTACTCCAATTTTTCATCAATAAGTTATTTTTGCCTTCACATGGGGCTAGACAAGAGTCACCATGTAGTAGGAAAGAGTTTCGTTTCTCAACAGAAGGAGAGCTATGATGGTAAGAAACCAAAAAATGCAGACATGGAGAAGGCTGTCTGTCTGTAGCAGAGTAGAATTTCTTTTAAGCTTGGGAGAGTCTAGATTGCTAGCTCCTTTTGCAGTTAGTTTTCTAAAGACAGATGTTTTGTCCAGCCTTGAGATTACTTATAATTCTAAACTGTCTCTTCAGCCTGATTTGTTTTATTTAACCTAATAAAATTTTAATCCTACTAAAGGTCTGATGCAGTAATGAAACTGTCAGGCGATATCCCCTTTGTCTTTACTTCAGCTGAAGCTCCTGCCTCTGACCTGTTTTTCTTTTAACTAATTTTTGAATCCCACACTGTTGTGCTTTGACCATGTAGAACCGAGGTAGAACAGGTTCTGTGAGCTGATGGCGAAGGCAGGAGAATAACCAGAAGCCAGCATGGATATCATGCTGGGTATGAAAAGTATGTGGAAGACACTGCTTATCCTGTCAAACTTGGACATGGATTGCTGATACTCAGGAAAGATAGTTTGCATCCTCCTATGCAATTGTACAGCACGTACTACTAACTGGCAGAGCTCCCTAATGCAGCTTTTTTTTTCTTCTTCTTTTAGAGCTTTCCTCCAAATTTGCTGAGTTGTCTAGTTCTTCATTCTCCAGCTAAAATGCCTCTGCCCTTTCCCTGCTGCTTCAGCCTCCAGGCTTGTGCCACCTGGAGATACGTGGTGGTAGCTCCTCCCATAAAAATGCCGTTCTGCTTATCATAATGTGGGTGGAGGGGAAGCCACTTTTCCATTTGTTAGAGGTTGATCTGATTTAGCTGTTGGCTGCAATTCCTGACCAGTGCTTGCATTCACGGGGTGACAGGAGGCAGCTCCAGGTCTGGTGAGTGGTCTTGGGTACCTGAACCTCTCTGGGCAGCCTGGGCCAGGGCTC
>NW_009728429.1:0-2245 GCF_000703405.1 Apaloderma vittatum
GAAGCGTAAGCAGGTGGATCGGTGGACGAAAAAACGGGCCTTGTTCGGGGTCTACGACAACGTGGGCATCCTGGGTAAGACACCCTCCGCTGTAAACCGCAAGGTGGGAGGGCGAACCCACCTGCGGGCAAGCGGCTCCTCCAGCAGAGAGAGGGGGGGGGGGGGGGGGGGGGTGCAGCCCATCTGGCCATTACTTGTGGTCCAGGGCAGCTTCTCCTTGAGAAAAAGGGCTTCTTGCAGTCTCTCCTCCCTGCTGCGTGGTGTCCACCTCTTGGGAGGCAATCCTCTTCCTCCTCGGGAGTCCGGAGCTGCAGAGGTGCATCCGCAAGAAACAGATGGTAGGAGATCGGATGTTTGTAGATGACTACAACAAACTCACCAAGAGGATCCGGTACCTGTACAGGCGCTTCAATCGCACTGGGAAGCACCGCTAGGAGCAGCTGTGGGTTCGGAACGTGGAGCGTGGTTTTGTAGCATCATGGCCAGAATAAAATGTGCTTTCACACAGTTGGGTTTCCAAGTGCTTTCTAAAATTTTCACTGTGCATTCCTGGACTAGCCCAAAGGTCCTCCTGCTGCCCCAGGCCTGAGCTCCTCTGTGCAAATTCTGCCTCCTCAATCATTTCTGACGTGCTTCTCACAGACATCTGTTCCAGCCTGCATCCCTGAACTTGGACCTGAGAGTCTTCTGCTTTTTGGACAGGTTGTAGCATCCTTTCAGTCTTCAGGAGCTCCAGGTTCTCATGTACTGTTTGACAATTTTAGTGTGCTCCAGCTTAGATTTTTTTTCCTGATAGCCAATTTTTCAAGTTAGTGCTAAGAGTGCCTCCTAATACATCTTGCTCACTGGTTTCCCCCTTGCCCTCCATTTATCCATGATTAATATTCCTTGCCCTCCATTTATCCATAATTAAGTGTGAATGGTCCAAATGTTAGTTGAAATGGCATCAAAACCTTCTTAAGAACAGTTTGTCTCTGTTTCACTCTGATGAGTCAAAGCTGGCATCCCTCCAGTCCAGCATCACAAAGACCATTATATACTCAGAAAAATCTGTATGATGAGCAGGTGTTTGCCTATCTCTTTTCTCTTAATTGTTAATTTGACTCCTAGGTAATTGAGGAGTTACCTCCTGACTTGATGTATCTTGTTACTGAGCAATGCCACTCCATCTTCAAAATCACAGGTCTCAAAGTGGCAAGGAATGAAAAGAACTTCCTTTAGGTCTAAGCCTTAGGAAGATGAAGGCAAATTCTCTGTTCAGGCAGCTGAAGCCCCTGTTCTCAGGAGCAGGGTGGCAGACCTGTGCGACTCCATCCAGAACGTGATGTGAATTCAGGAGACGTGCAGGGACCCAAGTGGAGACAGCAGGCACCTGCAAGAGAGCAGCTGGGGGTTATTACCTGTGTAAATGCAGGTGTGGCTTATGTACCCTTTTGGCTGATAGTACATCAGAAACTGGGAAAGTGTCTTGTTCCCTTTGCTACCTCAGTCCCTATGCACCAAAACTTGGCAAGGGCCCCATGGGGCAGCAGTTTCACAAGCTCCATCTTCTCTTATTCGCAATGGTTGTTGGAACAGTCCTCAAACTGCGGTGGGAAGGTTGCCAAGCTATGGAAGCTTCTTTTGCAGCTTGTCCAAAGGCACAGCTTAAAAACCTTCCGTTCTGCTGAGGCTAGTGCTAGGTTCTACCTTAACCCTCAGCAGCCCTATCCGCACATCATCTAGCTCTAGTCACAACCCTCTATTAAGTCTTCACCTTCCTTGTAGCCACAGTCTTTTGGCTCCCAGGCTGTAACTTGTATCTGCCTTGTCCATCTACTAATGTATCAGATCTGATGGTGGAAACTGTTATTAATGGCCTCTTTCGCCACGTGAAAGGGAAAGGTGCGAACCAGTCACCCGACACCCTACTCACCGCACCAAACGCCGTAGAGAGAGGCTTCTTGTGCCAGGATTTTGTCCTGAATTGAAGAATCCGCCCTCCCGATCCCGCAGGCCCCTTCTTGGGGCTGCTGCTGGAGCCTGATTTCCCCCGCCCTTTGCGGACTAGCGTGGATCCCCTTTGATGCCGTGCCCTACGGTGGAAGCGGGCCAGCGACGCCATATCTTAATTGCGGGAGCGGCGGCTTAACCAGAGCCAGGGAACACGGAGGCGGGAGTTGCGGAGGCGCTCCCCAGCCCCCCCGCAGGCACCGGCAGGGCTCGCAGGTCAAAACCGTGTGGGGCGTTCGGGCCTTACCTCGGG
>NW_009728430.1:0-253 GCF_000703405.1 Apaloderma vittatum
GAGGGAAACGGCGGGAGAGGGCAGAGGCGGCAACAGGGACACACCCCCTTCCCGCTCCCCATCCCCTGTGTTGCCCGGAGGTGGAGGACACGGGAGTGAAGGATTGAATGTGAGCCTGGGAGGAAGGGGGAGAGTGTAGGTTTCGGTTTTGCCTTGGTTCTCACTATTAACTATGATTAGTTGGCAGTAAATTAATTTTCCCCTAGTCATAGCTGTTTTGCCCTTTACAGTAATTGGCAGGTGTTTTTATCTC
>NW_009728430.1:348-15303 GCF_000703405.1 Apaloderma vittatum
CAGGGGTGGATGCCTGGCAACTCAGCACAAGCCAGTCCGTATATACAGCTCCATTCATGAAATTCTGTGGATAAACATACCAAAAGCATGTGCTCTTTTGCCTATTTTGCTTAGAAATCTGGCAGTGAAATCCTGTCATCCACACTTAAGAACTTAAAGTTGAAAATTCAAAGATAAACATAGTAAAAAGTTAGGATATTGGTATGGTACTGGAGTCAAACAACAGAAATCAGCTTAAGAGAAGAGTGCAGCCAGTGGCCTACAAGCAGAAGGAGAAGACTATCTGGTAAAGACTCTCAGACAGAATAGTACTGAGCAGAAGGAGTTACTAGTTTTCTGGAGGAGAAAGTTATTTCTTGTAAACAGTGTCATTACTTGTTAACTCTGGTGATCACAAGCAGCCTTTTTCAAGAAGGAGACATTAGAAGCGAAAATCTAAATGCAGCTCCATTTTTACAATTTGTTTCAAATTTAGAGCTTCTTCCAAATATTTTTCACTGTATTTAGGATATTTAAAAACTACCGTTATAACAGCAGCAGTAGCATTATTCAGAAGGCTTCTAATTCTGTCAGCAGGAATGCTGCCAAGATGAAAACCAAATTTCTAAGCTGTATTAAGATTTGCAAATACAACTACTTTTATTGAAGTATTCTGAAAAGCCCTTGAGCTTTACCTGTAGCCAGACAAAAACACAAGTTTCAGATCTCTGCAATGTTTAAAACTCAAACTTTGGTGAAATAAAATAGAAGTTACAGTTTGAGAGGCTTCTATCACAGTAAAATTCTTCAGAAGCCTCCTAAGTAGGAGAATAAACTCTCTAGACAAGTGGAGCATGGTCCTTAACTCGCCTGTCATGAAGCACATGCTTCTCCACAGCGTAATAAAACTGAAAACCACCACAAAAACTGAAAACCACCACAAAAGGGATTCTAGGACAATTAAATAATAGATCCTCTATAAGTAATTAATATAGAAGGGAGTTAGGTAAAGAAGAGGTATTGAAAGAACGAGTATTGAACTGGAGGAAATCACACCAGCTGGGCAATTCACTAAGTTATTTTGAGATGATAGCATTTTCACTAGCAACAATGCCAGAATAGGCAAGTACCAGTTACACGCAAGTGAGAAATCACTGATAACACAAAGACAGATCAGAGCAGTATAAGAATTAAATGTCCTCAACAAGAGAAGCAAGTAATGAGAAACATTCAATTGTGTGAAGTACAAGGCTTTTTATCAACAGATTAGTATAAAGGAACTTCCTGCCATTAATGGTTGCCTCCTCAATGGGAAATAACTGAAGAGGAGATGCATTTGCATGTATTGGTTAGCCAAGGATAAGCACGAGCTACCAGAACAGTATAGTCAAGAGAAAGACAGACAAATACAATTCTAGAGTATGTCAGGTGAAGTCTTACTGGTAGAGAGAGGGGTGTATTCATATGCACAAGCAAGGTCTTGAGTATTTCTGAGGGCTGAGTTCATACCATTATGGCAGATACTTTCCAAAGGATTTCGGTATACAACAAAACAAAGGAAAAATTCCTTGTCTTTCTTTTTCTCAAGGTGAAAAGGACACAGTTCACTGTGACTTTACAAAAAAACACAAATAGAACTAACACGTATTTAATGTTCTCCTTCAGCTCTTTAAAGACAGGAAAAAAATTACTGCCCTGTGTCAGAGGGAGCAGTGACATGCTTGGGGTCAAGCAAAAAGCCACAGGCAGTTTTGCAGATACATTTCTTTTATCTGCCCTCCTCTAACCTTCAGTTATTCTCTGCCTCAGTAATTTGCTAGTATTTTTGCCACAGTATAAATAAAATTCATAAGAGCTACAGATCTATGAGAGCCCCGCTTTGTGATGGGAATGAAGAGCTTTTGAAACAAAGCTGTGTAATGACACATGACACAGTTCAGAGACCACTACAATTTTTGCTCTGAGTAAACACTTTTCTGCTATGTCATTTCAGTCTAAAAGTCATAGTTAGAGAGCCAGGTTCCAAGTAGTTTCAAAACCTACTTAATGCCTTTAAACCATAGCAAGTGCTTAGCTAGAAATGTTCTTTCTTCTCCTGGTAGACCAACGCCATTTTCTTCATTCAGACTCAGAAGCTGTCTGTCTCCTGCACCCCAAGTCTTACAAATTTTATAAATGAGGATGTCCTCTACTCCATAAAAATCACAGCTAATTTCAGATCCTAACTAGTAAACATCTCTGTTAAAATTACATAGTCCCACTTAACATTGTTAACTGTTGCACATAGTATGATATTGCAATGGAGACAACATGCCTGAAATACCATCTCTCCAATATTTGCATGCTTCACTGCAAGCCTAAATTCAGCACATGCTTAATGAGTTCAGGACCTTGACACAATTTGATTTATAGGGGCCATGATACAGGTTAGAACAGCAGTTCCCAAAACTGCTCATAGTGCTCTTTTCCCTTGCCACCCTCTCTCCTCACCAGCGTCCACCATGGTCTCTGAACCACTGCTTGCACCTGCTTTTACACAGAGACCCCAGCTGTTGGCTGCTCACTGCCGACACCATCCCTGTCATCTTAAGCTCTTCAAGTGGTAACTCACATTACCTCCCAGGAGAGTCTGGCTACTGAGAAGTGCTCATGCTATTTAAGCTTTTATGTACTAACATAAAAATTACATCCATTACACAAACATTTAGTGACTTTAAAGTTTTCCCCAGCAGAACAGATTGCCTATAAATTTTAATTAAGAAGACAAAAAAAGTAACAAACAAACAAAACCCCAAAAACTGGCAGAGCTAATGAACTACTATATATTTATTCATCTATTTATAGAAAAGGATGTTCTTGTGGGCATTTATACTCTAGAATAAGAGATACATTTCAAATCAAATAAGCACTCTAGTGCATATAAATGGCAATTCTTCTAAGAACAGATAGATGTACAGTTTCTCATGCATTTAACATTTTCAAAGCAATTTCACATAAACTATTATGCATTTGATGTACAAATATTAAAAAGACAGAAGAAAGGCAGAAAAATATTTTCAGCAGCAGTCTACTTCTTGGAATTCTAGTAGATCATGTAAAAATATAGACTGACTGCTGCTAGCAATTAATGCAATGTACGCAGCAGAACTCTTAAGACATTTTAGGACAGCCCAGAGCCACCTGATTAATGAGTAGAAAATGTGAACTACCATCAGAACAATGCAAGATATATTAATTTTTTAAAAAAAACAGTATTAAGATTTTCAAGTGGCTGATTGAACCTAAATATCTTCTTACAGAAAAACATAATTCGGCTACATTCAAAAGGACAAGCCACTCAAAAAACAATGCTCTGTTTTCTGAGGAGCCCAGAAGAAATTATTTCAAAAGAATCATAGAATCATAGAGTCATAGAATGGCCTAGGCTAGGAGGGACCTTAGAGATCATTTAATGCAACCTCTCAGTCATGGGCAGGGACGCCTCTCAACTAGATCAGGCAAGACATGGGGACCACATGGGGAAAAATGTATTAGGTCAGCAGCAGGACTCTGAAAATTGCCTCCCACACTTTTTTAAGCCACATTCATTCAGCAAGTGTCCAGGAAGCTTAAAGGCTTAATTTGCAGGGGCTTGATTTAACAAGGTATTCAGAAAAAAAGCTCCCAAAGAGTAACGTTTGTATCAGGTAAGGCAGCGTCATTAATAACGTGATATCTTGTTAATTTTTCTTTCTGAATAGGTGAATAAACACTGATTCTTGTAGGTCCTGAGCTGACAGGCTGAAAATCCAATCCACAGGAAAGACACAGTACTCAACAGTACTCAAACTTCTGTACTATTCAATTATACACTCAAAGTAGGATCAAAGTTGCAGTAGAAAACTCCACTGTCATCAGCTCAGCTAGTGATCTTCCTTGCAGTACCATACCACTTATTCTGTAGTGTGTTCTGGAGAGATTTTTTAATCTGAAAGAAAAGCAATGCAGCTATTTTGTCAAAGAATGGTAAAAATCCACCTTCTTCAACACATCTTGCACTGTATTTTCCTCACATTTTCCACTCACTTCCAAAGCTTAATCAGTGTCTTATCAAATGAAAATTTCATCTAAAGCTTTCAATGACTATTCTTGAATTTGGATTATGTGATCATGACTCTGAAGTTGTATTCTACCTTTAATATTCCCCATAGAGTATCTTCTGTAATTTTGTAGCCTAATTAAAATCATTCATGGTTTATACATTTCCCACTAATTGTTCAATACTCTTGATGATTTCAATAAACTTACTATTTGTGACAGTAATATACACTTTCATATATGATATTTAAACAGCATGCATTTAAAATACTATTATAGTGCTGCATGGCTGTAAGATCAGAGTTGCGTAAGACTGACCAATATAGTTAAATAGGTAATTTGTGGAGCCTTAGAAGCAGTTTAGGTAAAAGTTCAGTTGGAATTCCAGTCTGTTGAGATTTTTTAACCATATCAGTTTTGTATGATGAAGCATATTGCCTCTCTCCACGTTTTTTTTCTTGCAGTAGATCATTATGACTGGAGAACTCTGTGTGTACTATTTTAATATTTAAACACTTATTTACAGTTGCACACAACCACATGTGCTCCAGAGACACCTAGCTTAAGCAACATGTAGCTTCTACAGCTTCTCAAAGAGTGGTTACAGTAACGTAATTAAACTCTTCTGGATTATCTGAGGCTTAAAGCCTAAGCATTGAGAAGTCTATGCCAGCTCTATTCTACTTAAATACCAAGAAAATTTAATTGCTTCCAGGAAGGAAAATATACATCAATTTCTGGTATACCCAAAACACATGCATTATTCCAGACTAAGCTATTTTATCAAAATCTGCTGTCTGTCAAGGGGGAAATTTTCCCAGCCTTTTTCAGGATTTTGAAAGGGAAAAATAAGCATTACCACCCCCACTTCTCAAAAATGGGATTCCTTAAAAAAAATTCAGATTCTATGTAAAATCATCTTCACTGGTTGAAAGCCAAGAGAGTATCATTGTGATTATAAGCAGATATAAAATAAAAACCAGCATTTGAAAATCAAAATTTTATTACTACTTTATGAACACAAGTACAACTAGACAAAATAGGAGCAATGAGTACTTTATTTTAAAGTTTATTTCCCTAACATATCCCATGTTTCATTGCAAGACCTCTGAGAAAAAAAAAATCTCTTAGCCAGCTCTAGGGAAAATACTTCATTCATAGGTTAGTTTTCGTTAGTTATTAAAACCAACTGACTCTCTGTTGAACAAAAGCCATCTGCAGTTCTTCCTAGTAGCCCCAATCAAACAGCAGCAGTTGCTTACATCTTTCAAGTTTCATTTTGTTCTTTTTGTCATTAAAATTATTTCAGCTCATTATCATAAGAACAGACACATTTTCTGTGTTTAAGGCTTGGGAAAATTATGTATTAAAGTGTTCTGATATAATCTAAGCTAGATATTTTCGCAATTTGAAGTATGGATATCAAAAAATTTACTGTGCTGTAAATATCTTCTTTTAAACTAATGGAAGTCTGCCTTACTCCTGACAGCTAGCTTTTTTCAGCAAGTCTGTTACAGCACCACAGAGGTAACATATCACAGAGTGAATAACACTAAGTGCAGGATGACACTATAGAACAAGGGCACTTAGTTCTGAAAGGGGATGTCGCCAAAAAGAACATTGAGTACTCAAAAGTACATGATCTATCAACTTCCAGAAAGAGCTGCAAAACTCCAGCCTTTTGCTATTGAACGTCCATTTATTTTGGAAACTGCATTTGCCGTTGACCTTTCTCTTTCTCCCCTTTCTGAATTAGCCAAGGCAATTTCAGAAATGCTGTTATCACTTAATAATATGGGATTCTAGAGGCAGCAATAATCATTTACTCATAAAGGGGAGTAAAAAATGTTTAACCTCGAATTATATAATGAAGGAAACCACTCTAGCAAGCTGTGAGACAGCGTCAGAAGAAGTTTAGCAGAGAAGTTTAGAGATTTCAGAGCACTTATAAATACTCCCACAGCTGCACAGCTCAAAGAAGGGAGTATCAGGACAGCAAGATAATGTCTCAGACACTGGTGTGTAAATCTGATGTTTTGCTACAGTCACAGTGCAGAAGTATCAGACTTCCACAAATTTGGCAGGTACTGAAGAAAATACCAGCAAACACCACATGAGCTGCAAAGTGTACTGCTGGGGTGTTCCATCAGGGAAGGACAATTGTATATTCAAGAGGCACATGGAAATACGGCAATTCCGCAGATCTCTAAGTTTTCCAGGTAGAAAGAAGAATATCAAGTATTTTCTAGTTGTTTAGTATGCTTGACAAAATCTGCTCACATATAATTGTCTATCAAGATAAAAGAATCATACTGTGTAGCGTGTTTCACATCAAATAAAAAACAAAGCAAAAAAACAAAATACAACAACAACAACAAATCCCAAAAGAAAACAACAACAAAACCCACAAACACACCAGTTCCAGAAATGGCACAGTCAGAATATATGTGAATAACTAAAGGTTTTGTACTCTCCCTAGTCTTTATAGTTCCCCAGCTTCACAATCGCCATGTGCCATCTATCTGGATCTGGTCTGGCAGTTCTCTGTTCCCACTGCACTTACCATCCTTCTCCGAAAGCAGTTAGCAGAGCTCAGGATGTTCCCTTGATTTAGCATCACCTGCTAGCCTCTATATGTCTTCTCAAAATGAACACTTGTGAAATAAATTTTGTCCACACACTGTGTTCATGATGATGGTACAGCCGTTATCACTTTGTGGCTAGACTGTGGAGAGAAGTTCAGTTCTGTGTCCTGCTCATAAAATACCTCAGCCGCGGTAAGCACAGGGTAGCCACCTGGTGGCAGCTCAGAGAAGAGAAAGGGCAGACACCTGTGAACCTGCAAGTGTCAAATTTTCTAATACTGATTTTTCAGAGTCCAAAACCTAAGTGCCAGCATGCAGGAACTCGCTGTTAGTGTGGGCTAGTGGCACGTTGCCCGTGCAGGGGACACACAAATGATGCCTGGGTGTTTGTGAGCATACAGACTGCATGAGGTCTTGCCCCACTGCTCTGTAGGAGGTCAAGTCCTTGTGCCTCTTAATTTCAGAGTTTGAGTGATTCAACCTGGAAAGCTCAAAGCAGCTGGCTAGCCTGGTTCTCACCTCCTTGAAAAGGCAAAAAATCCCAACCCAAAACAACAACAAGAAACAACACTGAAAAAAAGACTTCTTACAGCAGTGGAGCAGACAGCATTTTAGCCTATTTACCTTCCCATTGTTCTTTTACTTTCTTTCTTCCTTTAATAAAACACTATTTCTTCATCATTTGTAATTTCATTTACATTGCTAATATAAATAGGTTAGTATTATGACCATTTTTAGTGCTACTGTCTTTAAGACTCTTAGCAATGTTTTATTGCACCAGTGCAGCTCCTCAGGTACTGAACTGATTTCCTTCAGGCTATAACATAAGGATTCAGAAAGTTTATTTTGTTCCTTCATTTTGGAACAGGTTTTGGCATTAGCTTTAGTTATTGAAATAGCAGTATTTCAAGTGTACAAAAGCACGGGCTGGTCAATGTGCATGTCTTCAACCCTATGTTCTGAAAACATTCAGTGTACATTTTGAATAACAGACATCCTGCAGTTATGTTAAAAGATGTTACAATGCTTAAATCGCTACACATACATTCAGCTAATGCAATCAATGAGTGATGTTGCTCAAGCATTTGTTCTAAATAGAATCCCAAACTGTACATTTTTACTGATCTTTCTAAGCTCAGAAACAGAGCAAACGTTCATGGGGATTAAGCTTGGTGCAATTGTATGAAGTGGACTTCTTCTGCCTCCTTTATTATTCTCAGTCTGTAATATAACATGACTAATAGACTCATGGAGCACCCTATGAAAGAACGTAGATTTTAGAAGTTCATGTGAGCGCAGAAGAGACCTGAGAGAGAAGAGACCTGAGAGACCTGCTAGACCTGAAAATGTGTAGTATCACCATTTTTTGTCTGTTTATTTCCCTAGGTGTCTGCTTCTGTCAGAGACAGAAAGCAGCACTAGATGTGATTTCACACAAGCACTGTGAGCTTAAATAGTGTCTGACAAAGTAACTATGACATTCATCTAAGGCTGAGATTGCTGTGCCCAAATCCTAGGCTTCAAGCTAGTTTTCCCACATTTACAGTAAATGTTCTGACTGTTCTGGGATGAGTCTTCCTCTCCCCTTTGAGTCAGAAAAACTACCCTGAAGCTAAGAAGCTATCCATTAGCTAAAGTTCTGCAGAAATTACTTTGCTGCAGAACATTTCACTTTCATTGAAAAATTCATATTCAACTTTGGTGACCATACCACCCTCAGTTGTATTGGGTAAGGCATGAGGTTGTACAGCCTTAGAAAATCCATATTTAAGTATATTCTGTTTGTATTTCAAACTCTTGTCTTTTCCTCCTTGTGGAAATGAAAAAGAATCAATACATTTTTTATTCAATAGGTCTGGTTGGTATAACTTGCATATTACGGAGGTCTTAATATTATCTTGGTTCAAGAAGAAGAAGCCTGAGACAAGTCAGTCACAAAAATGCTCATTTTATAGGCAATTCCTTATTGTACAGCATGTAGCTTCTACTTTTAAGTGGAGCTGAAAAGTATTTCAAAGATCAACAAGTTCCTGAAGTGTGAGAGTTATTAGACAAGTGTTCAGGCACAAAATCCTCAATGAGACAAAGAATAATTATTAAAAAGAAAAAAGTAATAAAGCTCTAACATAATTTTAAAACCAAAGAAGTTCAGTTTACAGTGGTTACTAATGAACACTGAAGCCATATTTGTGCTTTTGATGTGCTGGTTTTTAATGATTAAAGTAGGATGATTTCATATTGTCATTACCATGTGCATAATACGGGTAATATTATTATTTGCTTCTTTGCATTGGTTTGTTCCACACTGCTTCAACTTAAACATGACAGCTAGTGAAAAACTGTTCAGGCTGAAACATGCTGAATTTGTCCTTTAGTTATCTCATTTTCCTATAAAAAGGCAAAAAGATTATTAAAAAGCTATACTAAATGTGCACTGCTTGCGAATTAACTTACGCTGTTTCAAGAAAAAGCTTTTAAGGTGATATCCCACCACTTGCTGTCACACCAAGTCTGATAAGGAAGAGAACTGCTCTGCACACGTTGTGAAGACAACTGAGAAGAGATGAAAGGAAGAGGACCTTTCTTCTTCAGCAGATGAAAAAGATGCTGAATTAACTCAAGATTTAGTCATGATGGGCATTAGCTCATGTCTAGTGTCTGCAAAATGTCAATCACGGCCAACATTCACTTAATCTGTGGTATATCCTCAGCAGCATGATAATACTGTGACAGTAAACTACTATAACACACCAATATCTGTATTGTAGTCCTTTATATGGCAGCTTACGTTAAAATAAGGATAGCATTAGCACGAACATTAACATGTTCATCTACACTTGAATAATAGCACTCAAACATTTCAGAAATTCCGACGTTGTTAAAAGAGTCCTGGCTTCATTTGACCAAAGACAAATTTACAGACTTGACAGCTGTTTACAACTGCATCTTAACCTACCTCTATTCAAGACCACAAAAAAATACGTTGTCTGTGTGTGTGTTTGGTCATTTTAAATAGTGAATTTCTGAAGTGTACAAATCACTAGTACAACTAGGTGAAAAGCTCTTCTCTGCTGAGAAGAAAAAAACATCTTGCATTTTATTTTCTACCAGGTGTAATTATATATTATGCGTTTACAGTATGTTTCTAGCTGACTAAGGAATATTTAACACATATATTAGACTTCACAAGCAGATTTCTATTTTCTCCATCTTTAAATATATCCACATGCTACACAGGAAACATCAATTTATTCCATTTTCTGGATTAGCTGGAGCCTCCGAGGAATGTTTTCACTCTGTCAGGAAGGTATGTTCATAAGTCACTAGAAGAGTGCAAAAAATAATATTTTTAGTTCAGTCTGGCTCTATCTTTAGACACTATCTTTAGACCACTGAAAGGTCTGTTGTGATGCTACAGCACTTGCTCCGCATGATAGCTGTGCAAGATAGAGCTTACTGATGGACAGTAAAGAGCACAAAAGAAATGTTTCATCCACTGCTGGTGTGTAGCCACTTTAAAAGTAAAGTGCAACCTGTATTACCATAATAAGGGTAATATCCATATGCTAAATTCAGCTTTTGACAGGGGAAGTGGAATGCAAAAACATGTCAGCAGACTATCATGGACAGAAGTTGAAGAGTCGTCTCCATTTGGGAAGTCAGGATGTTCCGTCCAGACAAGTTACCATGATACAGCCTAGTGTGCATGTTTGCAGGGCATTAGCTATTCTTAAATGTCTGTAAATTGGCAGTTATATCTGAAACAGTCACCAGGGAGCACCATCAACCCTGAGGGCACCTCCATAGCATAGTACCTTCCATAGCACAGTACCTGCCAAACTCTGCAGTCATATCAGAACCAAAAACGTCCATGGGACTTCAGAGCAGCCACACAACAGGAAAAATCACCTTAGATCAAAAAGGAGTGATAGTGTTTGCAGGGACTTCTAACCTCCTGTGGCTGGACCTGCTTCGGCCATCCCAGGTAACAATCCAGCCCAGCATGACAAGCTTTCATCCGTCTATTAATTTTGATTTATCTGTGCCAGGTTCATTCATCAAGCTCATGCTTTCATAAGAATATTAAAACTTTACAAGTTTTGTCCTTTGACTTCTGGAAACTGGATAGAAGCAAAGCCTTCTTCAAAGTTTCTTGAAGTTACCTGAAGAAACAAACTTATGTGAATCTTTTCCTTATGCTCCTATCTATAGAAGGCAAGCCTTTCTAAACCAGCACAGTACTAGGGTTCTTCGCTAGTCAAAGAAAAAAAAACCAACTTATTCATAAAGATACACTAGCCTTTACGTTTTTTCAGTGTGTATTACAGCCAGGTTTCATTCCCTATTTTTCACACGCTATTTCAGTGTTCATGTCTCTATTGACAGACAGTAAAGTAATTGGAATTCTCAGCTGACACATGCTAAATTTTTACTTTCATTTGGTTGTTTAACACCTCTGAGCTAAACTTCACATTAGTTATCGTCAATACCACTAAAAAACCCTTTTACTACAGAAAGAACTATTTCCCCTTTTTGTACCACTGCTACTATAGGACTAAGTGCTTTATGGATTCGTTTAGAATGACTATATGTCTTGGCTCTTCACATTATTAGAGCCTTCAGAAATTAATTCTGTTTTGCAGGCCTAGACACCTACAGTGGAGATAGAATCAATCTAACCAGGAAAGTGATACATTATAAGAAATGTGGCAGGAAAATTATTGTCCATAGCATTTATAGCATATCAGTTTGCAGAGCCTTGTCTTGGCATAAGAACATAAATCAGAAAGATGCCCTGGATGAAGCCAGGAAGACACAGATGCAGGTGGTACATACAACATCACTAGCTGGAAAGTATGATGCTACAAAAACAGGAAGTTGGAATTGTAAAATTCAATTAGTCAAATAAGATAGGCTTCCAAATTTAAAGAAAACTAGTGATGATGTTGCAAAGAAATAGATATGCTGCAGCCAGAAGAGGTTGACTTGCTGTCATACACCAAAAACATTCCTGGAAGCAGATCTTTTTGTCTTCTAGGCTTTGTATTAAAATACTGCTCTTTCCTCTTAGAAATTTAGTTACTATTCAGATTAAGTGTTACCATTCATTCCCAGCAGGGTAGGTAATTTGTCAACATGGCAAAAAACCCCAAACAGAACAGAAAACCAGAAGCACTATTTTATGTAAAGTATATTTATTTGTGCTGATAATGCCAGTGTAGTTGCAATAACAACAGGAAGTAGAACAAACACAAAAATAGATAACATGATATCCTTTTAAACATGAAATCTCTGAGGTCAGTGTGAATGTTTTCTGCCTGATTCCGATCTATGTTATTTAGCTGCCAATTCTCTTCAGGCTAACAGCTGAGGAACCATGAGTTAACTGCCCTGTGGTGGTTTGGCCCTGACTGGAAGCCAGGTGCCCAGCAAAGCCATACTATCACTCCCCCTTCTTAGATGCATAGGAGAGAGAGAAAATATACCGAGGCCCATGGGTCACGATAAAACTAGTTTAATAAAGCAAAAGCAAAGGCCACACGTGAAAGCAAAGCCTAACAAAAAGATTATTTTCTACTTCCCGTCTGCAGCCAATGTCTGACAACTTTCTGGGAAGCAGGGCTTCAATAGCACAGTGGTTACTCCAGAGGACAAACACAATCAATGAATGCCACCCTCCTTCCTTCTTTCTCCTTGCTTTTATATCTGAAGTGGTGTCATATGGTATGGAATACCCCTCTGGTCAGTTTGGGTCAGCTGGCCCGGCTGTATCCCCTTCCAGGATCTTGCCCACCACCAGCCTGCTATTGGGGGGCATGTTGGAAAAACACAGCAGTGGTGCTGTGACAGCTCTTCTTGGCAGTAGCCATAACACTGGTGTGTCTCAATGCCCTTCTAGCTACCACTACAAAAACACAGCACTATGAGAGATGCAGGGGGGAAAATTAACTCCATCTCAGCTAGACCAAATACATACATTCAGCCCAGCTCTGTAAAACAGGCAGACAGCTGCTTTTACTTCTCTCGGTCCCAGCACCAGATTTTCTGTAATCAAAGGACTTGCAGGGGTAAGGGGAGAGATTCCATCCTCATATTCTCTGCCAGCGAGATGGTCAGCAGCTAGACTATCAACAGAAATAACTGGGAAACGAGACACACAACATTGTCCTGTTCATAGGCTCTGCACTGCTAGGAAGGTTGCACTGTTAGAGCAGGGCTCTCTGAATACGATTTCTCGTGAAATTTTTCATCATCTTAAAGTTGCTTCTATTTTAGTTAATTCAGATGTAATCTTCTTCTTCCATCACCCCCCTAAAGTTTTTACTCAAAGAAGTCCAAAGGTTTGTTTCTCTTAATAGGAGGGCAACAGTAATATTGTTAGCAATGCAAAATCTTTTTCTAGGAGGAGTGTATTGTTACAGAAAACAAACACCTTCTTCACCAAGAAACAAACTACTGCTACAAGTAAGAGGATACAAGTTCTCATTACCCAGGCAGAGAACCACAGAGCTGTATGTGACCCCACCATCACAACTGCTTCACAAACCACCAATCTCTTACCTTCAGCAGAAGCAAAGAACTCAGCCATGAATGGCTGCATCATATCATCATTGCCAGAAACTTAGCACCACTCTTAGTGGCATGAATGCAGGAGGTGCAAAGTCAGATCAAATGCAGGCTGAGTACAGACTGCTTCTCAATACCTGGAAGCAAATCTCTTGAGGATAGAGCTACATCCTAGCAAGTAGAAATCCAGGAGAGGCCTGCACTACTCAGTGTCTGTTTTGCATGGAAAATGGACATAAACGCAGCAACAACAACAACTAAACTTGGGAAAAAAAAGGTAATTTTAAAACTTATTCTCCTTTTCCCCACCTGGACCTGCACTGTCTGCTCTCACATCATCGTGTCACTCTTTCATTAACACCTTACAAAGCAGAGGAGCTCTTTTGAAGGAATGCACCTGCTGTTGAAAATACTGAAAAACAGGATACTCTAAAAAAAATAGCTATGCATTTTTACAGACTACACAACATTTATATGGTGATGAGATCCAACCCATCTTCCTGACAAAAGCAGTATTGCATGTTTAGCTTTCTGAAAGTTTTATTTGCACATACACTTTCCATAACAGGGCGCAGGGTCAGTACATCACTGGGTTCTCAAGATGATCAAAAAGGTAGGACATTGTTGCAAGCAGAAAATTCCAGCTAATGAATTTGAAGATCACTATTTTCACAGGGGGAAAAACGTGAAGGGAAGGTGTTCAAAACAAATGGTTAAGAGGTATTAGATAAACGAAATGGTTGCTGTTGGGTGGCAGCCTCAAATGAGAGGAGGAAAAGAATATAGTACGAAATTCTGACAGGAAGTCAACCCAAGAGTTTTTAATCCTAGAGCTAAATACTAACAGTGGTTCCTTTTGGGTATAATTCTCTGAAGTGAAATATGGTCCTTGCAATTCATGGGAAGGACTGACTGATGGACTCAAATGGCCTCCCAAAACTTGTGGATACTGAAGGTTCCTCAGGCTGTTGAAAAAAGGCAACACAGGAAAATAGCTGTAAGTAGTGCACAAATTCTCTCAAGAACTGCAAACTCTGAAAATCCCTCCCTCAGGGTAGACCAGACATTAAGACCAAAGTTTACCTGTGGATCTCAGAAGACCTAAGCAGTTCTATGTGAGAGAAAAAAGCTTTTACATTCTGTGATAAATCCAGAATTCACAGTGCTGCAAAATTTCCATGACAGTTCTTTCCCAGTTGTCCAGCTCTCAAAGCAGGAAGAACTGAAGCAAGCTAAGAGACCAGTTCCCAAAGAAGCCTGGAAATTTTGCTCAGATACATAGAGATAAAATGTATAATGACATATTTTGAACTTAGACCATTTCTCAGCAAAAGAGTCATAAAAATGTAAAAGACTGAGATTCCCTCAAAATTTTTGATATTGGAATAATATTCCTCCAAAACTATTACAACTATCCTGGAAAAAGATGTCCAACATACAGCCAGAAGAAAATACCAGAAGAAAAAAGAATAGCTACAGTAATTTTCAAGCAAAAGCCTAAGAAATTGAGTGGAGAGTAGATACCAATCTTACTATTTAGGAAGGAAAAGAAGGCAGGTTCTATAGAATTAACTGGTGTGTTTGTTTTAAAACAATCAGTAATGAAGCAATGCACAGAACTTAGCTTGTAGAGATTTCAAGATTGGTGTCTCACTGAGACAAAAGGATGAGTTCCACTTCACGAAGCCCAGATCAGGATAGTTTCTATATGGACTCATGAATCACAGAATCACAGAATCACAGAATG